>NW_026007706.1:0-3964 GCF_001458135.2 Marmota marmota marmota
CCGATAGGAGCAGGCTCCAAGAAGCAGTTTCCGCGGGTTATTTAGCACTGAGCCTGAGTAATTTGTCTGCGAGCCGCAGGCGAATGGCAGCCTGAAATTACCTGTTCTATGGCTGAATGAGCTGCGATCAGTTGAAAACAGGGATGGTGACGTCAGCTCTCCAAGATGGTGGCCGCTGGCTTCCTCTGTGGTCTGACCAGTGTGGAGAACTGAATTGGACTGCTTCCTTCCCCTGTCTCAAACCCAGAATTCAGCACTGAGTACAGTGATTGCACAGCTGGCAGAAGCCCGCAGAAACTGCAGCGCTGTATCTTTGCGTTGCTATCTCCTCGTTTCCCAGCACGCGCCGCAGACTCTAGCCGCGGGTCGATTTGCTGAATAAGCAGCGTGACCCTCCGTGTGGACAAATCTCGCGCGTTTGAGCCCCCGTAGCTGATCCTCGTGTGATGGAAATCCTTCCTCTAGGTTTTGGAGCACCCCAATTTTGCTGGAAATTCCTAACAAGATAGCTTTTAGCCGTTCTAACTTGTCATTCTCCTGCACAGTGACGCGGTACACGGGGGTAATGCTCTCCCTTCGCCACCATCTTCCCCTCATTCCCGATTAGTATTTTCTAAATCATCATTTCTGGTTGTGAGTTTGGATTTGGCTTTTCAAGAATCCATGAGTATTCATTTCTGATATGATATTTTACCTGTAATTTAAAGAGCTATCATTGTGTAGACATCAATACTGTTTGGCTATCACCTATGATATGAAGTCCTGAGCATCTGGAGATTGCCATAGTCATGGTTGACCGATTAACTCTGTCTGAAATTTATGTTAATCATACTAGATTTTTCACTTTAAGTCTTTTGTCAACAAATAATGAAAGGGCAGTTTGCATTTTAAAGTCCTATTTAGGATTCAAATATGCTACATGGTGCTTAATCTTTAAGGACTAGCTAGGAAAGGTCCTAATAAACACATTAGATCTATCTGGTGGATACTAAACCAAACTTGACTTAGAACTTCTATAATGGTGCATGTCTATGTATTTAGAACTTTTATAATGGTGCATGTCTATGTATTAACTGAGGATGGTTCTAGATTGGTGGTCTCCAAAATGGATGCCAGAAGAAATTCTATTTATATATTCATTTCATCATAGCAAAGGATTTAAGATATATTTAGTAGGGCTGGGGATGTGGCTCAAGTGGTAACACACTCGCTTGGCATGCGTGGGGCGCTGGGTTTGATCCTCAGCACCACATTAAAAAAAAATAAAATAAAGATATTGTGTCCACCGAAAACTGAAAAATAAATATTAAAAAATTCTCTCTTTCTCTTCTCTCTCTCTGTCTCTTTCTCTCTCTCTCTCTCAAAAAAGTTATATTTAGTGCTCAAATTGGCATTAATTTCTTTATCCATTATCTACATCAGAGGAATTAATGCCACCTAAGATTTATAAGGTTTCCAAAGTCAACCCTGGTAATTTAGCAAGGCCCTAGGTAACTTAGCGAGACCTTGTCTCAAAATAAAAAAAAAAAATAAATTAAATTAAAAGGGCTGGGGATGAGACTCAGTTTTTAAGTACTCCTGGATTCAATCCTCAGTACCAAAAAAATATGGTGCACTGCAGTTTATATATGCCCAGATCCGTGCATTTATAAATTATATTCCTATCATAAATAAAGTCTCACAAAAGAGACATGTGGCTTAATAAATATTTTTTCAAAGTAACTTTGGCCTAAAGATGACATTAATAATGTTAGTTCAAATGAGCAACAGTAAAGTAGTAGGGTTATCTATTTCTGTTATAAGCTTTTCATCAGTCATTGATATATCAGGCAAAACCTCTGGTCATTTAATTAATTTGGAAAACCAGTTGTCCAAAAGGAAAACAAAACAAAATTATCAAGAATATTTTGGAAAAAATAATAATATCCATTACCTTTAGTGATAATATTAAATCCTAAGTATATATTTTACCTCAAGATACTAGTGAATCACAGTGAAACACATATATAATGTATAGATAAGTGATTTTACATATATTTGGATATATCCTCCAAAATTTTTATGTAATGTTGTGCAAGATCAATAAACTTGGAGACCACTGGTCAAGAGTCTCTGACATTCTTAGTAACTTTGGCTCTGATTTGGCTCTTGAAGATTCATCTAGGGATTGCCTAGGATAGAAAATTTCTTCTCCTTGCTCACCTTCTCCCACTGTTACTTAGCATTAACTTCACCACTTCCTTTGCTAGTTGTCTCTGTAGTTCTTTATATCCAAATCATGACAGTATTTCAATCCCCCACCTCTACATAATGTTATTTTTACTCATTAAAAACTTCTCAGAAGAGTTTTATAGTCTGACTTTGACACTAATACATCTCTTCAAAGGAGCTATGTCCCCTTTTCCTAGAACATAATTGGATTTTTAAATAATCCTATAAAACAGAGAGTTCTTTAAGATTAAGGTCAAGTTATTTTGCTAGATGAGCTTGTATGTGCTGAATTGAAAAATATTTGTTCTTGTGGGCTCACAGCATACTATTTTTTTAAGAAAATTTTTCTAGTAAAGTTGAATTCTACCCAGATTGAAGTAATGGCAACAGCATTCAATTAATTGGATTCAAGCTGCCTTTCAAACAACAGGTATCATGGTTTGGTTATTTGTGAATTGGGACTTTTTAATTTGTTTGTAATGGAAAAAACAACTCAAAATATTTTTAAAAGAAAATTTAACTCATGAAGCTGACCAGTGCAGTGAAGTTTTTTTGTATCAGGATCAAGCAAGGTTATAAATAGGTCATAAGAAATCTGACTCTACTTCTTGGTTTCATCTTTCTCTGTGTAGTTGTTGTACTCAGCAAGATTTTCCCAAATGCTAGGAAAGATAGTCACCAAGAGCTCTAGACTTGCATCTTGACAGCTTAGAACCCATATCAAGAAAGGAGTAGTTTTGCCTGTAATTTCAGTTAATATACAGAAGTTCATCCTTGGCCAGGCCTAGTTCATCTTCTTTTCTGTAGAGGCAGGGAAATGGTATCAGCCTCATTTAAGCCAAATGAACTGAGAATGATAGGGGCATATTATTGTTTAGATATGAGGTGTGCTTCAAAAGCTCATGTGTGAGATAATGCACGGAAGTTTAGTGGTGAAATGATTGGGTTATAAGGAGTCTTTCCCAATTGGTGAATTAATCCACTTGAATGGATTAACTGGTGGTAAATGTAAGCTGGTATGGAGTGAGTGGAGGAGGCAGGTCATTGGGATCATGCTTTTGGGTTAATATTTTGTCCCTGTGGCCACAGTGCCCCCTCCTTCCTGATGACCATGTTCTGAGCTCCTTTCCTTCATATGCCCCTCTTCCATGAGGTTCTACCTCATCTTGATCCCTCAGCTATGAAGTTGGCCATCTAGGGACTGAGAACTCTGAAAATGTGAACCAAAATAAGAATTTTCCTTCTCTTTTGTCAGTTCTTTTAGTCACAATAATGAAATGGATGACCAAAGCAAGCATTTTGTTTCTTTGGATTTTTTTGTAAAGGAAATTCATAGTTTTACTACCACAGAAAGGAGAAATGGAGTATCAAAAGTGAAGATCTAGTTTCCTTAATGTGACATCACTTGAAATGAATGTGGCTTTTCAGGTTGATCAATTTCTTTCATTGTGTGGTTCTGTTACCTTTGAACTTCAGAGCTTTTGTTGAAAACGGGGCCTTGCTCTTTTTCCTACATAACAGGAATTATTTTTTTTTTATTGTTGGCTGTTCAAAACATTACAAATTTCTTGATATATCATATTTCACACTTTGATTCAAGTGGGTTATGAGCTCCCATTTTTACCCCACATACAGATTGCAGAATTACATCAGTTACACATCAATTGATTTACATATTGCCATACTAGTGTCTGTTGTATTCTGCTGCCTTTCCTATCCTCTACTATCCCCCCTCCCCTCCCCTCTCATCTTC
>NW_026007707.1:0-3964 GCF_001458135.2 Marmota marmota marmota
CTAGAAGATAGAAATAAGATAGAAAATAGTTGAAAATGTCAAGTAAAGGTATTTCAGATAAAAAAATACAAAAAGCTAAGACAACTATTAGATACAGACATTCAAGATAGAATTAAAATGTACTTATTAAAGCAAAAAGAGGGAATTGGAAAGGGGTATATATCCCCCAAAGATAGACTTAAAATAATGCTTTTTACTCTAAACTTATTAATTTGGATTCATCAGGACTTAGTGCTGCGGAAAGACATATGTATCCAAAAAATGTACATAAGCCTAAGGTACTTTGGAAAGATATTCTAACAGGACAATGGAAAGGTCCTGACCCAGTGATTGTCTGGAGTTGGGGTTCTGTTTGTGTGTTTCCACAGGGAGAACTTACTTTCACCTCTTCTTTTCATTATATTTAATAATTCTGTTCAGGATAATGTCTCTTTAGCATCATTGCTAGAATTCCTATCTTCATCCCAGTGCTGGTGAAGACAAAGATAAAACCAAACTATAGCTTCTATGATAGCTATCACAGTAAACTGTATAAACTGATGCATCAATGAATATAACTCAACAAGTAATGCTCAATCAAGGAGTCGATTTACTTTGGGAGGAAATGGACATATTGATAGACTCCTCCACTTTGAACTGCTTGCAGAACTTGCCTGGACTATGTATCACTTGTATACATTGTGAACTATCATTTGGTGCATCGAATTGTGGTAGTGCTGGCATATCTTTGCTGATGGTGTCACCAGTGATGCAATTTTTCCAAAGGAGCCATCAATTGGCTTGGTGTCGTGGCATTTCTGTATCCTCCTCCCTTCTGCTAGTGATGGTCTAAAATTTGGGGGCCAACAGAGGTGAGGCAAAGTACCTCACCGCCTCACTGGCACCAAGGCCAAATTTGGGGGCCAACAGAGGTGAGACAAACAACCTCACCCCCCCACTGGTGCATAGGCCTATCCACAAGTATGGCTGTATGCTGGACCGATAGTCAGTGACGGGTATGATCCAAACCCAGTGGTATCAACCTAAGACAGGAGGCTGACGCCTAGAGATCAGTTCATCCGATGACGAGTAAGAACCATATGTTGAAATAGACAACCTACCTGGCACGGTCCCTAAGCCACATTGCTTGTTGTTTAATTAATCAGAAAGGGGGAGATGCTGAGAGCCATAGCTAAGTAAGAATGACGCATGGCAATTTCCTTGTCAGCCTACCCCATGTTGCTTAGAGGGAGGACTCTCCATTGTGGAAATGGGCTTGCCTTGGACCCAGGTCATTTGCAGTGACATTGCATGAATGTTTGAGTAATTTGATCCTGCTCAAGGACCAGGGAGGATCCAGGTTTAGGGCGGATCAGGGTTTAGGGTGATCCGGGTTTAGTGCGGTTCCAGGTTTAAGGTGTATTCTGCTGGGAATAGGGCATATCCTGCTGCCTCCAGGCACCCGCTCCTTGAGTTCCCATTGAGTTATTGTGGGATTCAGAGAGTATTTTGGGATGCAGAGCCCAGTGGATGTGTGGATTTTCCCAGAACGTGCATGTAGAGTGCCGGTGTATTTTCCCCAGAACGTGCGTGTAGAGTGCTGGTGAGAGTTCGGGAATAAAGAGTTGCTGTTTGAATCTACAAGATGTGTGGTGGCTTGTGATTTTGTGCCCAGCTAGACTGTGGCAGGCTAGCATGTGTAAATCTGTGCTAAATGGAGGACAATATTTGTTATGGAAGGTTGCCAATAAGGAATTTTGCACGGAGACTGCTAGGCAAAATGCAGCAGCCGGTTACCCTCAAAGAAATCTAGATATGTTGTTAGGCAAAGGACCTTATGAGGGTCAATGGCAACAAATTGAATATGATCCTGCTATATATGCACAAATTGCTGCAGATGCAGTTAGGGCATGGAAGACTTTACAAGGACATGGAGATTTACAAGGTCAATTATCTAAGGTAATACAGAGAGCTGATGAACCTTACTCTGAATTTGTAGATAGGCTTATTCAAACAGCTGCCAGAGTTTTGGGGGATACAGAAGAAGCAATGCCATTAATAAAACAACTGGCTTATGACCAAGCAAATCGTTGCTGCAGAGAGGTTATTAGACCATGGAAACATGAAGATTTAAACACATATATTAAATTATGTAGAGACATTAATGAACAAGGACAAGTCTTGGCAGCTGCAGTACAACAGGCTTTAGATGCCAGGCCAAAAACATGCTACAATTGTGAACAAACAGGACATTTTAAAAGGAATTGCCCCATAGGAAAAGGGTTTAACAAAACTAGGTATCAAAAAAATAGAATACCGGGTATTTGCCGTAGAAGGAGACATTGGGCTAATGAATGCCATTCTCAAACCACCATAGAGGGTATTCTGTTATCAAAAAATGGACAAGGACCAGATGTTTACCCATGATATCGTGGAAAAAGGCATCAGGCTCCATTGCCAAAAACGGACTTGGGGGCCCAATGTTCTGGGGCCCACAACCACAAATATACGGGGCAATGGAGGAACCCAGCAACGCCATCAGGGTGGTGCCCAGGACACATTATTCATTAAATCCCTCATCAGACAAACCAGAGGGAGCACAGGGTTGGGCATTTGCACCTCCTCCAGAGCAGTACTACCTCCAGAGATGGGAGTTCAAATCATTCCCACAGGAGTAAAAAGACCTCTTCCCCAAGGAACAGGAGGCTTACTATTGGGACACAGTTCTTCTACACCAAAAGTACTTATGATAAATCCTGGGGTAATTGATCCCGATTATGTAGGTGAAATAAAAATTATAGTTCTCCAAGAGGTATATCAGTAATTTCACCAGGAGATAGAATAGCACAGTTATTAATAATACCCAGCCTGCATGATAAATTTTCCAGTCATACTGTAGAAAGAGGTTCCAGGGGATTAGGCTCCACAGGTGTAGATTGGGCTATGCTGTCTTTAAATTTAGATTCTCGCCCCATGCTAAAGCTAAATTTTCAAGAACATGAATTTAATGGACTACTGGACACAGGTGCTGACCTTAGCATCATCTCATCAAGAATGGCCAAAATATTGGCCATTAAAACAAGCCACTCAAATGCTTCGAGGCCTAGGAGTGGCAACTAATCCCCATAGAAGTGCAATGGTATTAGATTGGCAGGATCCTGAAGGATGTGAAGGAACTATACAGCCATATGTATTGGATCATCTTCCTATAAATTTATGGGGACGAGATGTCCTAGATCAATTAGATTTGACATTGACAAATAACATCAATCCTACTACTAGGGCTAGACAAGGTTTTAGGAAAAAAAAAAAAAGATTAGGAGAACAAGAACAAGGTATAGCAGCACCAAATCAAATAGATCAAGGTATAAATAGACATGGATTGGGTTTTCATAAGGGGCAACTGAGACAATCAAAATTACTTGGAAATCAGAAAGACCAATATGGGTTCTTCAGTGGCCCCTGACTAAAGAAAAGATACAAGTAGCCCATGACCTGGTCAAACAACAATTAGTGGAGGGACATATACAACCTTCCATATCTCCCCATAATACTCCCATTTTTGTCTAAAAAGAAATCTGGTAAATGGAGATTATTGCAAGATTTAAGAGCCATTAATAATGAGATGGTTATTATGGGACCTGCTCAATCAGGGATTCCTCAATTGTCTACTTTGCCAAAAACCTGGTACGTTTTAGCTATAGATATTAAAGATTGTTTGTTTGTTTTTGTTTTTTTTTTCATTCCAATTCATCCTGAGGATAGTCCACGTTTTGCATTTAATATCCCTGCACTGTATCATGAAGGTCCTGATCAGAGATATGAATGGAAAGTACTCCCTCAAGGGATGGCTAACCGCCCAACTATGTGTCAATTTTATGTTAACAAAGCAATCCAGCCACAAAATCAAAATCCTGAACTACAAATATTTCACTATATGGATGATGTATTATTAGCACATAAAGATAAAAACACATTGCTGGAA
>NW_026007708.1:0-3963 GCF_001458135.2 Marmota marmota marmota
ATGTCCTCCAACTGGTAAGTAAATAAGTTGTGGTATATTCATATAATGGAGCACTAATCAATAAAAAGGAACAAACTGTTGAGACATCATGAAACTACATGGGTGGCTCTCCAATTAATTCTGCTAGGTGAGATAAGCCAGACTCAAAAGGCTACTTACTGTGAGATTGAATTGGTAATGCTTCTAGAAAAGTCAGAATTACAGAGATTTAAAAAAAAAATTTAGTGTTGTTGCCAATGGCTGACAAGTATACTAGAGAGATCAAAATGAGAATTTAGGAGGAAACTTTTAGCCAGTGCATCTTTTCTGAATCTTGATTTGTTGGTTGTTACACAGCTATATATGTGTGTCAAAACATATGGCACTTTAGACGAAAATAGGTGAATTTAACTGTATATAATGTACACAATAAAACACAGATTTAAAAATAATGCTAGGGCCTTGCCTTAGCTTTGGGGGAGTTGAAATGGCAGTATTCATGACTGCAGCTTAGAAAAATAAGTCACATTGTAGTTGGGAAGTAAACATACCAAGGGCAAATAATACATCAGAGGCAGGATGATTGGAAAGCATTGCTCAGAGTTTCTAGGAACAACTTGGAAAGGAGAAAAATATGCACCTTCTGGAAATATGGCAGAGTAGGTGCTCAGAGTTATCACAGTTCAAGCAATAAAAAGGCATAACCTGATTTTGCAGTCTACAGCTGGAAAAGAAGAAAATATTGATGACCTATATGAGTCTTTGAAGCATATAAAACATGTTTGGGCTTAGAATCTGTGATGATCCTTGTTTAAAAATTGGAAAAAAATCATTAGGTTCATATTATAAATGTGTTATATGAGGCAAAGATAAGTTAAATTTTTAAAAAGTATTTAAATACTGTCCTTTCAGCAGTATACCAGTGATCTCTATCCAATCACCCCTGGACCAGGGACCACCTAAAGGGAAGATTGTTATGGCAAGGGGATGTCAAAGGGCAGGCTGAGTTGGGGAGACTTAGAGCTTCCCTCATGCCCCAAAGTATATTGAACCAGACTTTTGGTTTTATCGGTGGAACCAGGTGAAGGTCACATGCGCTCCCTATTCCACCCACTCTTCCTCACTACATTTCTTACTAGGGAAAAAACTCTAAAAGCCAAGAGGGAGTGCTTCATTTCCTGCTATTTCCTGGAGGAGGTGAGGCACAGAGACATTACTTGCACATAAAGAACAAAAACAACATCCCGATGTTATCCATGAAATATAAAATTCTTAACTAGCGCATAAGATTGTTTGCGGAAGAAAACTAATGTCTCACATAGGGAATGGTCTGATTGGTTTTATGTTTGGGGTGGAAAACAATACCTTAGCTAGCAAAGTAAAATGGAAACTGTCAACATCATTCCTCCATCCTTCCCCGCCTTGCAGGGGCTGCCACCAAACCTCCCCATTCCTCTACCAGAGCATTTCCAAGAAACCAGACCATAGTCTAACACACCTCAGCATCCCAGAGATGCAAACACATGAAGGTAATTAAGATGGATTATTTCTTTACGAAAAGACAACCCATCCCAGAGAATGGCCCATACAGTGTAGATAGTTTGCTAGAAACCAGTCAATAGATAAATTTCAATACATATTTATTAACAGAGCCTTAAGTGGTTATTGTATCAATCAGAAATAAAGAACAGATTTAAAAAAAAAAATTGTGACTGGCCCAGTGAAGAGCTACTAAGGATATTTACTTAATATTATTATAGTGTTTACTTTCTGTAGAGACACGGCTGGTAGATAACACTCTGATGCTCAGTGTATTTCTACATTGAAGTCAGCTCTTTTTATAAAACTGAAAGCAAGTTTCTTAGGGAACCGTTAAGGCAGTATAATAATTCATCATTAATAATTTATAGGCTAATGGTAGTAAAGCTATTAGGATGGACCCTGCCATATAGAAGCACTATGTAAATGTTTAATAAATAAAATAAAAATAATTACTATAGCTATGTTTGGAACGCTTGTTTATTGATACTTTACTATAGCTGTGGCATAAATAAGATGAGCAATGTATTATGTATAACGTCTACTAAGCTAGGTGTTATCAGTTTAGTCTCTTTTGTCTACCTTTCAGTATAACAAATCAGAATTTAATGAAGTAATTATTTTGGTTACCAAATATTTATTGAGCAGTTATGCACCAGGCACTGCTTAGGGACTGGGAATATAAGGGCAAACTAAAATGCAAAATCATATTCTCATGGAAGACTACTATGGAAGAAAATTAAGAAACAATCAGCCAGGACTTTTTTTATTTAATGAAAATAATTAAATAAGACAATTGGGAATTGGAATAATTTATCAAGTTTAGTAACATAAAAACAACTTTACATAAAACTCTTCCTTTTGGAAAACAGAAGTCAGCTAATTTTTCAAACCCGACTTCTCATCATGCTCAGTAACAACCCCAAATGCAAATACTTGACACATTCTCTGGATCCTCCTACGAAGCTGTGCATCTTTCACACAGCCTAGCTTTCCCTACCTCCCAGATCTAACTGTGCCTTCTGAAACCACCCATTTCATGGCAAACACATTTCCTTGTCCCCTTTGTAAAATCAAATCTCCTTCCTGTGAAATATGGCCCTCTCTGAGAACTTACCTTCTTCTGGAGTTGGTACATTTATATAGTGGACTGATGTTGACAGTTTCCATTTTACTTTGCTAGCTAAGGTTTTGTTTTCCACCAAAATGTATCATTGTCCTGAATATCACCAAGGCCTAAAAAGCAGTATGCTTTACTCCTAGTGAGCACTCCAACCATTTATTCTTCCACTGTGTATGAAAACAACTTTTCTTTTCTTTGAAGTCTGTGTTAGCTACTTATATGGCATCCCCAGGCTCACCCCCATCTTTGTAGTTTGTAATCTTTTAACTTTTTTTCACTTCTTAATATTTAAAGAAGCAATGATCATCTGGCAATAGTTTTCCTTCCCCATCATGAATGATACCATCATCCTAAGTGACATCAATGTCCTTAAAGATGATATATTTGTGTATGTGGCCCTCTTAGTTCCTAGTATTGCTCAATTTAACTTACATTAGTTTTCAGGCTATTTCACTTAAAATTGAATCCCAGATCTTATTACCAACAAGATTTTTTCTTTTGAAACACCAAACTCCTGTTTTCAATTTCAGTTACAACCCTATCTTTACACATTTTCTCTTTTATACCCACCATCCCTATTATCTGACTTTGTGAAGGTTTCAATTCTTCTACTTGAATTTCTCCCAATCTACTAGTCCCTACCCCCTTTAACTTTCTTCCCAGTCAACCCAAAAATTTAATCATAGCCTTAAGCATTTAGTCACCAATATCCACAATTTAACCATCAACTTTCATCTGAGTCTCGTTCACAAAACACCTCCCCTGCCTCAGTCTAATGTCATCACTTATGGAAACTGCTAAACCTGAGAAGTTACCCACTATTTTATATTCAATATTTCTTAAATTCTCATGTAAAAGTCCACTTAGAAATTGATACATATTTACCTCTGAATTTTTACTTGGCTTCAAGATGATGGAAGTAAAAATAATAACTAAATTGTTTTAACTACACTTTTTTATTGGTTGCTCAAAATATTACAATAATCTTGACATATCATATTTCATACATTTGATTCAAGTGGGGTATGAATTCTTATTTTTACCACGTGTACAGATTGCAGGATCACATTGGTTATTTTAACAGATACTCTTGCTTGTTCTCAAATTATCTTTTGTTCTTGGTTTCTCTGGTATATAACAATTGATCCTACCTTATTATTTTTGAAAAGAAGCCACAGCCATAGCATATATATATATATATATATATATATATATTTATATACACACACATTATTACAGTGGTGAGATATATATTATATAGTGTGTATGTGTGTGAGTGTATGTATATGTGTGTATATATATATATATATATATATATATAG
>NW_026007709.1:0-3962 GCF_001458135.2 Marmota marmota marmota
CAGCAACTTAGTGAGACCATAAGCAACTTTGTCTCAAAATAAAAAATAAAAAGGGCTTGGATGTTAGCTCAGTAGTTGAGTGGCCTGGGTTCAATTTCAATCCCCAGTACAGAGAGAGAGAGAGAGATCACTAACAGATGGGTATAGTGTCTGCTAGTACCAGGAGCTGGGTAAGGGGCCTCAATACTGTGAGAAGGTGCAGAGTGAAAAGAACATGGTCTTCCTGGGTTAATCCTGAAGTGATAAGGTGGGTGATATAGAAGACATGATAGTAACAGCTTGGGTCTATGTCGCACTTCATGTCCACTATCTCTGTTTGGACATCAGCCCTGATAATTAGGCAGGGAAGATCGGCTCGAACCTGTCTTACAGATGAGGAAAATGAGCACGCAGCCTTTCAGGGACTGCCCAAGGTCGCATCCGTCAGCGGGGGAGCCGGCCTCGAGCCTGGTCTCTGCAGCCGCTGCGTCCTTGCCTGCTACTGCCTGCTTGTCTTCAGCCCCTGCTGCGCCATCTGCCCGGCAGCCCGCCCGTTGCTGTCCCACCCTCCAGGGTTAGGATCAGACTTAGGGTCCACAGAGTGCCAGAGTTCTCTTTGACCCTCCTGTTCTCTTTTTGGGCCCCCTTCAGCTCCTCCCGTGCCCGTGTCCCCAGAGAGTTCCTGGGGTCTCACTGCCTTGGTGAAGGACATCAGCTCTGCCTCCCTTTGGGGTCCTGGGCCTCCCCGGAGCGACGGGGCCAGTCCTTACAGAACTCTGGGCCGTGGTGGGCTGGGGTCAGCCTGTGCTGATGCACGAGAACTGGTTGGTAAAATTGGAAATCTGGGAGCCACTTCTAAACTACTACTGTAAAAAGTTGTGAGCCCTTACATTTATTTTACTTTTCATTTATTTTTGGTACTGGGGATTGGTACTACCCTGAACCACATCCCCAGCCTTTTTATTTTGAGAGGGAGTCTCACTACATTGCCCAGGCTGGCCTTGAACTTGTGATCCTCCCAAGTCCCTGGGATTATAGATGTGCCACTGGACCCAGCTGAGACATAAATTTTTAGTTAATAAATCGTTAAAAACAAAAGCAACAGACATTCAGAATTACTTCCCAGTTGTCGTGTTTTCTTACGTATGCACTCAGTTATTTGTGCCCTTGTGTGTGTGTGTGTGTGTGTGTGTGTGTGTTGTGTGTGTTACATAACTAATGGGTTGCTATGCACATCTCTCTCCACTCTGTTCAACGATGTCATGTTTTTAGCTTGAAATTGACCTTAGCGGGAACGCGGACACCGTGGAGAGTGGCACACAGCAGATCAGGGTCTTTCCCCTGGAGGACTGGTACCAGCAGGTACCGCACACCACTGGGGTCCTGCAGAGAGCAATCAGGGCCTGGCTTCTGTCCTGGAGCTTATGTTTTTGCTAGTTTTAGGGTCCCTGTGGGTACAGAGTGGGGGGAGCAGCTACTGGGCTGGGCCTGCCTTGGTGGTGGCCAGGTTGTAAACTGTCCTCAGCTCAGGTGGCTCCCGGTCCGGTGAATGAGCTGTCATCGTGCACCAAGAAAAGGAGGGGCCAGGTACTATGGTGTAGGCCTGTAGTCCCAGCGGCTTGGGAGGCTGAGGCAGGAGGACTGCAAGTTCAAGGCCAGCCTCAGCAACTTCATGAGGTCCTCAGCAACTTTGTGATGATCCTGTCTCAAAATAATAAACTAAAAGGACTGGGGATGTGGCTCAGTGGGAGAACTCCCCTGGAGCCATCCCCAGTACAAAAAAATTAGAGGGGGGAGCATTGATTGTGTGACCACACTTGGGGTGATAGACATCTGGGAGGCCATGGCCTTGGTGTCTGAGGACACACTGTGTACAAGTCCAGTGGCTCAGGTGTGACCTGCAGGACGCATGTGTGGCCCGAGGTGTCTGGGGGTGGCTAGGCAACTGGGCGTGACCCATCCAGATGCATTCAGGGACCAGGTAATTGAGCAGGGGTCCGACTGTTGCCCTGGCAAAGTCTGTCATCTCTGGGTGGGACACGGGTGTGACCTGGGATGGGACTGTGCAGCTGTGTGCTGGGGTCAGCTTGTACTGACACACAGGAGCTGATTGCTGAGTTATAGAACATTTTCAGCTGGTGTCAAACAGGGCTGTCATTAAAAGTATGGATGTGGCTCGGTGACCTAACGCGCAGCACCAGGGCTGTGTTGGGCTGTGTCGGAGGAGGAGCAGTGCCTACAAAGGCTCAGAGGCCTGGACTTCTGTCTGCCCAGGTGTCGGGGACCAGGAGTCCACACGGCGGGCGGCCTGTGGCAGGGCAGGGAAGCGCTGGGCTTCCCGGAGGCCGCGGGCATCTGGTGTCAGCACGGGACACCCTAGGCCTCGGCTCGGTGGATTGCCCCCTGCCGCACATCGCTGAGGTTTCTTGGTAGTGTCCTGCTGTCCCTGCGCTGGCTGCAGTTCCAGCCCCTGCATCTGTGGCTGGTGGGGTCTCAAAACAGGCTTCCATTTTAACACCTGCCCAACATGGTGTACGTGGAAGGTGGTCTCCTGCGGCAGTACAGGGGGGCTAGTGGGGGTTTCTGCAGCCTCCGGCCTCCCGTGGGCAGGGAATTGGGAGCCTGTGTGTTCGCAGGCAGCTCTGTGCCAGGCCCTTCGAGGTCCTCTCTTTAACTCCTCCGCGCCCTGCAGATGAGGAAGCTTGAGCCACAGGCCGCGGAGCGCCTTCCCAGGGCCAGTGGGTGTGAGTGCGCTGCGGCAGGCAGGCCCCGGGTCTTAGACTCTGTCTTTCCTTCTCCCTTTGAGGTGGGCAGGGAAGGAGGGAGTCTCCCGGTGCCTGGAGGCTGCGCACACTGTGCCATTCTTAGTTTGAGGCTAAGGTGAGTGCTTTGCCCAGTGTTGATGAGGTCCAGTTGTTGTCACAGCTGGGTTTGTCACCCTGTGACCCAGGGTCAAGGCTGAGGACAGACCCCCAGTGCCCTCGTGGACCGAGAGGTCAGTATCAGGAAAGAGTTGATGATAAAGCCTCATGACTGTGGAGAGGGCAGCTACTTGGCTTCTGCTGTGAGTGCAGGCGCCTCGGCAGCCGTAGCGCAGGGGAGCGGGCGCCCGACGTCTCCGTTTTGCCACTCCAAGGCAGAGGCCAGGGAAGTTGCCTTCTTGCCGTGGTCCTGGCACTGGGCAGTGGGAGCAACATGCTCTGCTTGTCCTGAGGGGAGCCAGCCTGCAGGGCATCCCCGCTATGCCTCCAAAACCACAGCAGGCTCCTGTGCTCTGATGATGAGGAGGACAGCTGACCTCCTGGCCACAGCACGTTGTGCCACCTCTTGTGGGGTCTGGGCCTAGCTCCCTGCCCTGGGGTCATTCTCCTTCGGCCTCCATCCTCCTTCCTGCCCCAGTACCTCTCCTGCAGAGGCAGCCCTGGCCCAGGGCAGAGCAGTGGACTTTGGTGGCACCTGCTCACGATGGCACCTGGCGCCCAGGCGGGGCCGGTCTTCATTCCCTCTGCCTTCCTCCTGTGAAAGCCCCTCAGGCTCCAGCCATCAGCATCCAGAGCGCCTGCAGCAGTGGGCTTCCTAGTGAAGGTCCTAGACAGACAATGGTTAAATAGGTAGGGAAATAGGGTCTGGAAACTGAAGGAAAACATCCCTGAACCTAGATGTCACCCAGAACCTTTCAATCGCTTGTGAAACGAAGGTTTATTTTACTTCAAATTATACTGCTTGCGTGGCCTCTGAAGAAGCTTGCCACGTTCAGAAAGAGTAATCCTGGAGACACCCCCGCACCTGGAGACCCCCCACACCTGGAGGCCTCCCCACCTGCAGACACCCCCGCACCTGGAGGCCTCCCCACCTGCAGACCCTCCACCTGGAGACACCCCTCACCTGGAGACACCCACCATCTGGAGACACCCCCTCACCTGGACACCACCCCCACCTAGACACCCCCCCACCTGGATACAGCCCCCCACCTGGAGTAACCC
>NW_026007710.1:0-13611 GCF_001458135.2 Marmota marmota marmota
TAGGGTGATGTGTAGAGCTAGGGTTAGTGTTAAGGTCAGAGTCAGCATTAGTATTAGTTCTAGGATTAGGGTTAGCACGTGAATTAGGAATTGGATTAAGGCTAGGTGTAGGGTTAGGGTTTGGATTAGGTTAAGGTTTCGCTTTAGTGCTATGTCTCAGTTTTGCTTGAGGGCTAGGGCTCGGGTTAGGGCTAGTTTTCTAATTAGTGTTAGAGTTAGAGCTAGTGATAGGTTGTGTTTTAGGGTTAGGGTTAGATTTAGAGTTAGATCTAGGTTTTGGGCTACAGCGAAGGTTAGGGCTAGGGTTAGGGCTAGGGTTTGAGTTATCATAAGGGGTAGGGTTAGAACTAGTGATAGGACTAGGGCGAGAGTTAGAGTTAATCTTAGTGTTAGGGTTAGATTTAGGGTTAGAATTAGGGTTTAATTAGGGCTAGGATTAGAGCTAGGGTTAGTATTAAGGCGGAGCCTAGGTTTATGGCTAGGGTTTGGTTATGGTTATGGTTAGGTATGATGTTATAGCTAGTTTTATAACTAGGGCCAGGGTTAAAATTAGAGTTAGGTCTATGGTTAGGGTTAGGTAAGTCTAAAATTAGGGATAGGATTAGGTCTAGAGTTTGTTTTAGAGTTAGGGCTTCATTAAGGCTAGGGCTAATATCAAGTCTAGGGTAATGGTATGAGATAGTTTTAGGGTTATGATTATTAGGGTTAGGATTAGGTTGATGGATATGGTTAGGTTTAGGGTTCAGATTAGGTTTAGGCTAATGTATAGGGTTAGGAATAGATTTAGGGTTATCCTAGGTTTAGGATGAATATTAGGGTAATGGATCAGGTTATAGCTGGGGTTATGGATAGGTTATTGTTAGGATTAAGGCTAGGGTTAGGGTTATGTTTTGGGTTATGGCAAGGGTTAGGGTTAGGGTTGGTTTAGGGTAAGGTTTAGGGATAGAATTAGGGTTATGATTAGGGTTAAAGGTAGTGTTAGGGCTCTTATTAGGGATAGGTTTTGGGTTATGTTAGGACTAGGTTTAGGGTTACAGCTAATGTAAGAACTAGAGTTATGATTAGAACAAGTCAGGGTTTGGATTAGGGCTAGGTCTAGGGTTAGGGTTACATTTAGGTTTTGAGTGATGTTTATTTTATTTATTTATTTATTTATTTTTTAAATTTTTTATTGTTGGTTATTCAAAACATTACATAGTTCTTGATATATCATATTTCACACTTTGATTCAAGTGGGTTATGAGCTCCCATTTTAGGGTTAGTGTTAGGGTCAGAGTCAGGATCAGGGTTTCTTTTAGGGTTAGGGATAGGAGTCAAATTAGAGCTACATTTAGGACTAGGTGTAGGTTTAGGGTTTGGTTTTATGTTAAAGGTTAGGGTTAGGGCTATGGCTTGGTTGTTTTGTAGGGCTAGAGGTAGGTTAGGGCTAGTTTTAGGATTAGCATTAGTGTTACGGCTTGTGTTAATGAGAGGTTTAACTTAGGGTTAGGGTTAGATTTAGAGCTAGGGTTAGATATAGGATTAGGGATAGGGCTAGGTTTAGGGCTAATGTAAAGGAAAGTGATAGGATTATGGTAAGGGATAGGGTTACAACTAGGAATAGGACTAGTGCAAGAGTTAGAGTTAGTCTTAGGGCTAGGTTTAGGTTAGGTTTAGGGCTAAATTATGGCTATGATTACATCTAGCATTTTTGTTAGGGTTATGCCTTGATTTAGGCTTAGGTTTAGGTTTAGGGATAGGGTTAGGTTGAAGGGATGGGGTTAGAGCTAGTTTTAGGGCTATGTTGAAGGTTAGAATGTTGGTTAGGGCTAGGGTTATGGTTAGGTTTAGTCATCGGGCTAGGTTTAGGGGTAGGATGAGGGCTAGGGTTTGTTTTAGGGTTATGGCAAGAATTAGGGCTAGGGCTAGTGTCCGGTCTAGACTTACGTTAGGGATAGATTGATGTTTAGATTTATGGCTAGGTCTAGTATTAGGGTTCGGTTTAGGGTAAGGGTCAGGTTTAGAGCTAGGGGTATTATTAGGGTTAGATTTAGATTTTGGGTTTGGTTTAAGTTAGTGTTTAGGTTTAGAGCTTGAATTAGCATTAGGATTTGGTTAGAGTAATGATAGGTTTAGGTTTAGGGTTCATGTTAGTTATAGGGTAAGTGATAGGGTTAGAGTTAGCAAAAGGTGTAGGTTAGGCCTAGGGTTAGCCTTAGGGTTATGGTTGTGCTTAGGGTAATGAATAAGGTTAGGGATAGGGTTATTGTTAGTATTAGGGCTAGAGTTAGTGTTAGTCCTAGGGTTAGGTTTAGGTTTAGGTTTAGTGTATGGTTTAGAGTTTTAGCTAGGGTTAGCATGGGGGCAAGAGTTAGTGTAGGGTTAGGTCTAAGTTATTGTTACAGTTAGGATCAAAGTTAGTGTGAAGGTTAGGGATAGGGTTATCATTAGGTTTAGGGTATTGGATAGGATTTGATATTGTGTTAGGGTTAGGGTTAGGTTTCGGCTTAAGGTTAGGTTTAGGGCTATGGCTAGTGTATAAACTAGTGTTACAATTAGGTCTAGTTTTAGGTTTAGTGTTAGGGATAGGTCTAGTGTTACGATTAGGTTTAGGGTTAGGGTGATGTTTAGAGCAAGGGTTATTGTTAGGGTCAGTGTCAGAGTCAGGTTTAGTTTTAGCGTTAGGGTTAGAACTCAAATTAATTCTAAAGTTAGTACTAGGTGTACCGTTAGGGATTGGTTTAGGTTAAGGTTAGGGATATAGGTTTGTTTTGTTTTAGGGCTAGGGCTAAGGTTACGGCTAGATTATGGATTAGCATCAGGGTTAGGACTAGTGTTATATTGAGGTTTAGGCTTAGAGTTAGGGTTAGATTTAGAGTTAGGGTTAGATCTAGGATTAGGGTTAGATCTAGGATTAGGGCTAGGGTTAGGGTTAAGGTGAGGGTTATGGTAATGAATATGGTTGGAACTAGGAATATGGCTAGGTTGAGAATTAGAGTTAGTCATAGTAGTAGACTTAGGGTTAGGGTTAGGGATAGGATTCAGGCTAGGGTTAGGGCTAGGGTTATGGCTAAATTATGGCTAGGATTTGGGCTAGGGTTAGTGTTAGGGTTAGGCTAAATTACGGCTAGGATTTGGGCTAGAGTTAGGGTTAGGTTTAGGGCTAAATTAGGGCTAGGATTAGGGCTAGGTTTAGTGTTAGGGTTAATGCTAAATTAGGACTAGTATTAAGGCTAGGGTTAGTGTTTGTGTTAGACCAAGGGGTTGGGCTAGAGTTAGGGTTAGCATTGGTGTTAAGGTTAAGTTTAGGGGAATGGGTGGAGTTATAGCTAGCTTTAGGGCTAGGGTGAGTGTTAGAATTCGGATTATGCCTAGGGTTATGGTTTAGTTTAAGTTTAAGGCTAGGTTTAGGGCTAGGTTAAGGGCTAGGGTTTCTGTTAGGCTTATGGCTAGGACCTGGTCTAAGGCTAATATCAGGTCTAGGGTTAATGTTAAGGGTAGTTTTAGGGTTAGGTTATGGCTAGGTCTAGTGTAAGAGTTAGGTTTAGGTTAAAGCTCAGCTTTAAGGCTAGTGTTATTATTAGGGACAGGGTCAGAGTCAGGGTTAGCATTTGTTTTAGCAAAAGGTTTAGGGTTAGGGCTCTAATTAGCATTAGGGTTAGGTTTACAGTTAGGGCAATGGATAGGGATTTGTTTAGGTTTTAATTAAGGGTTAGGGTAGTGGATGGCTTAGGTTTAGTGATCAGGTTAGTGTTAGCATTAAGGTTAGGGTTATGTTTAATGTAATGGATAGGTTTAGAGCTAGGGTTAGGGCTAGGTTATGGTTTGGATTAAGTGTAGAATTAGGGCTAGGTTTAGGGAAAGGCATAGGGTGTATTTTAGGGTAAGTTTCAGGGTTAAGTGTTAGGTTTAGGGCTAGGTTTACGGTTAGGTTATGGTAAGGGTTAGTGTTTGAGCTAGGGTTAGAGCTAGGGCAAGGGTTAGTTTTAGGTTTAGGTCTAGGTTTACATTTATCGTTAGAGTTAGGTTTAGTGTTAGGGGTAGGGTTTTAATTAGGGTTAGGGTTAGGGTTAGGGTAATGGATATGCTTAGAGCTAAAGTTCAGGCTAAGTTTAAAGTTAGGTTTAGGGCTAGGGTTAGGGTTAAGGTTTAGGACAGAGCTAGGATTATGTTTAGTGTAAAGGTTAGGCTTTGAGCTAGGGTTAGGTCTAAGGCGAGCCTTAGTTTAGGGCTAGGTTTAGGGCTAGGGTTAGGCTGAGGGTTATGCTTAGAGCATAGTTTAAGACTAGGATTAGGGCTAGGTTTTGCTTTATGCTTAGGGCTAGGGTTCAGACTATGGGCAATGTAACAGCTAGGGTTATGTTTAGGGCTAGTTTTAGGGTTAGGGTTATGGCTAGGTCTAGTGTTAGGTCTACGTTTTGGGTTAGTATCAGGTTTAAAGCTAGGTTCAGTGTTAGAATCAGGGTCAGTTTTGGGGATAGGGTTAAGGTTAGGGTTAGCTCCAGAATTAGCACTAGGTTTAGGTCTAGGGTTAGGGTAAGTGTTTGGTTTAGGTTAAGGGTTATTGTTAAGGCTAGTGCTAGGTTTTTCTTTAGGTCTAGGGCTAGAGTTATAGCGATATTTAGGATTAGCTTTGGATCTAGGTCTAGTGTTAGGCTTAGGTATAGGTATAGGGTTATCAGTAGGTCTAGTGTTAGGATTAGGGACAGGTTTAGACCTAGGGTTACTGTTAGGGTCAGATGAGGGACAGGGTTATGTTTAGAGGTAGAATGAGGGCTAGGGTTAAGACTAGTAATATGGTTAGAATTTAAGTTAGGCTAAGGATTAGGATTAGAACTAGGGTTAGCATTTGGGTTAGGGTTTGGCTTAGGGTAAGTAATACGTTTAGAGTTAGGGTTAGGGCTAGTGTTAGGTTTAGGGTTAGGACTAGTATTATGGTTAAAGCTAGGGTTAGGGCTCAGATTAGTGGTAGCATTTGTGTTAGGGTTAGGGCTATGGTTAGGACAATGACTAAAGTACGAACTAGGGTTATGATTAAGGGTAGTTTTAGGATAAGGTTAAGGCTAGATATAATGTTAGGGTTAATCTAAGGTTAGGGTAATATTTAGAGCTAGAATTAGTGTTAGGGTCAGTGTCAGGGTCAAGGTTATTTTTAGAGTTAGTTTTAAGGTTAGTTGTAGGGTTAGGGTTTGATTTAGGTTAAGGGTTAGGATTAGGGCTGTGGCTTGGTTTTGGTTTATGGCTAGGGCTAGGGATAGGACAAGTTTTATGATTAGTGATATGGTTAGGGGTAGTGTTAGCATTTGGTTTAGGCTTATTGATACAGTTACAATTAGAGTTAGGTTTAGATTTAGACTTATGCTTAGATCTATGGTTAGGATTAAGGCTAAGGATAGAACTAGGGCTAGGGCTAGGGCTAGGGCAAGAGTTAGAGTTAGTCTTATGGCTAGATTTAGGGTTAGGATAGGAATAAATAAAGGCTAGGATTAGCACGAGGCTTTGTGATAGACCTAGATTTAGGGTGAGGGTTAGAGTTAGATTTAGGGTTATGGTTAGTTTTTGGGTACAGGATGAGGTTATAGGTAGATTTAGGGCTAGGGCGAAGAATAGAATTAGGGTGAAGGCTCGGGATATAGTTCAGGATAGGATTAAGCCTAGGTTTAGGGCTAGGATTATGGCAAGGACTAATTTCAGGTGTAATGTTATGGATAAAATAGTTTTAGGTTTAGGTTTTTGGCTACGTCTAGTGTAAGTGTTAGGTTTAGGGTTAGGGTCAGGTTTAAAGTTAAGGGTACTCATAGGGTCAGAGTCATGATTAGTGTTTTGGATAGGTTAAGGTTTAATGTTAGGGATCGAATTAGCATTAGAGTTAGGATTAGGGTAAAGATAGTGTTAGGTTTAGGTTTCAAGTTAGGTTTAGGGTAATGAAAGGGTTAGGATTAGGGATACAGTTAGGTTTATGCCCAGGTTTAGTATTAGGGTTAAGGTTATGGTTAGGGTAATGGATAAGGTTAGAGATAGGGGTACGGCTAGGTTTATTGTTACAATTATTGATAGGGTTAGATTTATGGTTAGGGTTAGGTTTAAATCTAGGGTTACAGCTAGGTTTATAGTTACGATTAGTGATAGAATTTGGGTTAGGAGTAAATCTAGGAATAGTGCTCAGAATAAGGCTAAGTTTTTGGTTAAGTTAAGGTTAGGTTTAGGGTTACGGCTAATGTAAGTACCAGGGTTGCAATTAGGGCTAATATTAGAGTTAGAGTTGGGTCTAGGTCTATTGTTAAGGTTTGCATAGGGTTAGAGTGATGTTTAGAGCTAGGGTTAGTGTTAAGGTCAGAGTCAGGGTCAGGGTTAGTTTTAGGGTTTGGCTTAAAACTCGAATTAGGGCTAGAGTTACTGTTAAGTGTAGGGTTAGGGCTTAGTTTATATTAAGGGTTAGTGTTAGTTCTATGGCTTGGTTTTGTTTTAGGGCTAGGGTTAATGCTAGTTTTAGGATTAGCCTTAGGTTTAGGACTAGTGTTAGGTTTAGGTTTAGGCTAAGGGTTAGGGTTAGATTTAGAGTTAGGGTTGGATCTACAGTTGTTGAAAGGGCTATGAATATGGCTAGTGTTAGACCCATGGTTTGGGCTAGGATTAGGGTTCCAGTAAAGTATAAGGTTAGAACTAGGGTTAGGACTAAGATGAGAGTTAGAGTTAGTCTTTGGGCTAGGGTTAGGGTTAAGGTTAGGGATAGGGCTAAATTAGATCTAAGATTAGGGTTAAGGTTAGTGTTAGAATTAGGCCTAGGGTTATGGTTAGGGTTATAATTAAGGCTAGGTTTAGGGCTAGGATAAGGGCTAGGGTTTGTGTTAGAGTTAGGACTAGTATCACAGCTAGGGCTAATATGAGGTCTAGGGCCATGCTTAGGGATAGTTTTAGGGTTAATTTTATGGCTAGGTCTAGTGTAAGGGTTAGGTATAAGGTAAGAGTGAGGTTAAGAACTAGGGGAATTATTAGGGTCAGTGTCAGTGTTAGGGTTTGGTTTAGGTTTTAGTTTAGGGTTAGGGCTCGAATTAGCATTAGGGTTAGAGTTAGGGTAATGATTGGATTAGGTCTAGGGTTCAGGGTAAGTTTAGAATAATTGATAAGTTTGGGGATAGTGGTATTTTTAGGGTTAGGACTAGGGTTAGCATTAGGGTAAGGGTTATATTTAGGGTAATGATTCATGTAGACTTAAGGTTAGGGTAAGGGTTATGGTTAGAATTAGGTCTTGATTTAGGGTTAGGGTGAGAATAAGAACTAGGGTTAGGTTAGAGTTTTGTTTAGTGTAAAGGTTACGTTCTGAGCTATGGTTAGGGCTAGGCTGAGAGTTAGATTCAGGAATAGGTCTAAGGATAGAATTACGGTAGGTTTTGTGTTAGGGTTAGGGTTAGGATTAGACCTAGGATTAGTGGTAAGGGTCAGTAAAAGGGTCAGGGTTAGTGTTAGGGTTTTGGATAGTGTTAGAACTAGAATGAGGGCAAGGGTAATGGTTATTAATAGAGTTAATGTTTTGGTTAGCCTAAGGATTAGGGATGGGTCTAGGGTTACCCTTAGGTTTAGGGTTTTGCTTAGGTAAGGGATTGGTTTAGAGCTAGGGTTAGGGCTATGGTTATGGTTAGAGTTAGTGTTAAAGCTAGGTTTAGGGCTCGGATTAGGCCTAAGTTTTGTGTTAGGGTTAGGGATAAGGTTAGGGCAATGGTTAATGTAAGAACTACCGTTACCATTAGGGTTAGTTTTAGTGTTAGGATATGGGTTAGTTTTAGTATTAGGGTTAGGTTTAAGGTTAGAATGATATTTATAGCTGGGGTTTGTGTTAGGATAGGATTCAGGGTCAGGCTTAGTTTTAGGGTTAGAGTTCGGACTCGAATTAGGGCTAGGGTTACTGTTAGGGCACAGTTTAAGGTGAGGGCGGTTTTTAGAGGTAGGGTGCGTGTTAGGATATGAGTCAGGGTCAGGGTTGATTTTAAGGTTAGGGTTATTACTCGAATTAGGGCTAAGGTTAGGTCTAGTTGTAGTGTTAGGATTTGGTTTAAGTTAAGGTTTAGGTTTAGGGTTAATGCTCTATTTTGTTTTAGTCCTAGGGTTAGTGTTAGGTCTAGTGATAGTTTTAGGCTTAGGCTTAGGGTTAGGATTAAATTTGGAATTAGGTTTAAACCTAGGGTTAGGGCTAGAACTAAGGATAGAGCAAGGGTTATGGCTAGGTTTAGGGTTATGTGTAAGGGATATGGTTACAACTAGGTATAGGGCTAGGGCGAGCATTAGTCTTATGGATAGGGTTAGGGCTATAGTTATATATAGGGCTAAATAGGGCTAGGATTAGGGCTAGGTTTAGTGTTCAGTTTAAGCCTAGATTTAGGGTTAGGGTTAGAGTTTAGAGTTTAGATTTAGAGTTAGGGCAACGTTTGGGGTAAGGGATGGCTTTATAGCTAGGTTTAGAGGTAGGTTCAGGGTTAGATTTAGGTTTAGGGCTGTGGTTAGGTTATGATTAAGGCTAGGTTTAGGACTAGGATGAGGTCTAGGTTTTTTTTTTTTTTTTTTTTTTTTTTTTTAGGGTTAGGGATAAGATTAGTCCTAGGGCTAATTTCAGGTCCAGAATTATGGTTAAAGATGCAGATAGTTTTAGGTTTAGGATTATGGTTATATCTGGTGTAAATGTTAGGTTTAGTGTTAGCGTCAGGTTTAGAGATAGGAGTATTGTTAGGGTCAAGTTCTTGGTTAGCATTTGGAATAGGTTAAAGTTTAAATTTAGGGCTAAAATTAGCATTAGGTTAGGGTTATGGTCATGGTAATGGATAGAGTTAGAAATCAGTTTAGGGCTAGGGTTATGGTTATGATTAGGGCTAGGTTTTGAGTTAAGTTAGTGCTAGAATTAGCATTGTGGTTAATGTAAGAACTAGGGTTATGTTTACAGCTAATTTTAGTGTTTAAGGGCTAGGTTTAGGTTTAGGGTTAGGGTGATGTTTAGACATCAGGTTAGTGTTGTCATCAGTGTAAGGGTCAGTGTTAGTTTTAGGGTTTGGCTTAGTACTCAAATTAGGGCTGGGGTTAAGACTAGGTGTAGGTTTAGGGCTTGGTTTAGGTTAAGGGGTAGGGTTAGAGCTTTGGCCAGGTTTGGTTTTAGGGCTAGAGTTAGGGTTAGGGCAATTTTTAGGTTTAGTGTTAGGGTTAGGGCTAGTCTTAGAATTAGGCTTAGGCTTTAGTTTAGGGTTAGATTTAGAGTTAGGTTTTTATCTAAGGTTAGTGCTAGGGCTACGGATAAGGCAAGGGTAAGGACTAGGATTTGGGATAGGGCTAGGTTTATGGGAAGGGATAGGATTAGAACAAGTGATAGGGCCAGTGTGAGAGTTAGAGTTACTCTTAGGTCTAGGGTTAGGGTTAGGAGTAGGGCTACATTATGGCTAGGGTTATTGTTAGGGCTAGGGTTAGGGCTATTTTTAGAATTACATCAGGGTTAGGGATAGTTTTAGGCTTAGGCATCGAGTTAGGGTTAGATTTAAAGTTAGGTTTCGATCTAGTGTTAAAGCTAGGGCTAAGGATAGGGAAATTGTGACGACAAGGGTTAGGGTTAGAGTTAGGGTTATGTTTAGGGTAAGGGATGTGGTTTTGGCTAGGTTTAGGGCTAGGGCAAGAGTTAGTATTAGGGTTAGGGCTAGAGTTATGGTTAGGGTTATGATTAAGGTTAGGTTTATGGGTAGGATGAATTTTAGGGTTTGTGTTAAGGTTAGGGATAGTATTAGGGCTAGGGCTAATGTCAGGTCTAGGGTTATAGTTAGGGTTAGATTTAGTGTTAGGTTCAGTGTAAGGATTAGGTTTAGATTAAGATTCAGGTTTATATTTAGGTTTATTTTTAGGGTCAGGTCAGGGTTAGGGTTTGGGTTAGGTTAGAGTTTAGGTTTAGGGTACTGACAGGGTTAGTTTTAGGGTTTAGGTTTGGTTTAGTGTAATGGATAGGGTTAGGGTTAGGTCTAGGGTTATCAGAAGGGTTAGGATTATCATTAGGATAATGGATAGGGTGAGCCCTAAGGTTAGGGCTAGGGTTATGTATAGGATTAGGGCTAGTGTTTGGGTTAGGTTTAGGTTTAAGTTTAGGGTTAAAGCTAGGTTTAGGACATGGATTAAGGCTAGGTTTTGGGTTAGGTTAGGGCTAGGATTAAGGCTACCACTAATGTATGAAGTAGGTTATGATTACAGCTAGTTATAGGGTTAGAGTTAGGTATAGTTCTAGTGCTAAGGTTAGGTTTATGGTGATGATGATGTTTAAAGCCAGGGTTAGTATTAGGGTCAGGGTCAGGGTCAGTTTTAGTTTTGGGGTTAGGTCTAGACTATAATTAGGGATAGGGTTAGGGTAGGTGTAGGTTTATGGTTTGGTTTAGGTTAAAGGTTAAAGTTAGGGCTATGACTCGTTTTGTTATAGGGCTAGAGTTAGGGTTGGAACTAGTTTTAAGAGTAGTCTTAGGGTTAGGGCTAGTGTAAGTGTGAGATTTAGGCTTAGGTTAAGGATTAGGGATAGGAGTAGAGTTATGGCTAGATTTAGTCTTAGGGTTAAGGTTAGATTTAGAGTTAGGTTTTGATCTAGGTTTTGAGATAGGGCTAAGTATAGGGCTGGGTAGGGCTATGTTTAGGGCTAGGTGTATGATGACGGAAAGGGATACTGTTAGAACTAGGTATAGGGCTAGTGTGAGAGTTAGAGTTAGTCTTAGGACTCGGGTTAGGGTTAGGGATAGGGCTAAATTAGGGCTTGTATTAGGGCTAGGATTAGTGTTAGTGTTAGGTCTAGGTTTTAGGGCTAGGGTTAGTGTAAGTTTTCTGGTTAGGGTTAGGTTTAGGGTAAGGAATGGGAATATAGCTAGTTTTAGGACTAAGGTGAGAATTAGGGTTAAGGTTGGGGTTAACGTTAGTGTTATGATTAGTCGAGGTTCATGGCTAGGATGTGGGCTAAGTTTTGTATAGGGTTATGACTAGTATTAGAGCTAGGGCTAATGTCATGTTCAGAGTATGGTTAGGTATAGTTTTGGGGTTAGGTTTATGGCGAGGTCTATTGTAAAGGTTTGGTTTCTTGTTAGGGTCAGGTTTAGAGCTATGGGTATTATTAGAGTCAGTGTCAAGGTTAGGGTTAGGTTTAGGTTAAGTTTTAGGTTTAGGGCTCAAATTAGTCTTATGTTTAGTGATCGGGTAATGACACAGTTAGGTTTAGGGTTCAAGTTAGGTGTAGGTTAATGAATAGGGTTAAGTCTAGTGCTAGGATTAGGGTTCCGCCTAGGGTTAGCATAAGAATTATAGTTATCTTAGAGTACTATATAGGGTTAGAGCTAGGGTTAGGGCTAGGGTTGTGGTGAGGATTAGGTCTAGGGTTAGGCTTGGGGTTAAATTTAGGACTAGGGTTATTGTTAGGGTTAAAGCTAAGGTAGGGCTTGGATTAGGGCTAGGTTTTGTGATAGGTTGGGGCTATGGCTAATGTAAAAACTAGTCTAATTATTAAGACTAGTTTTGTGGTTAATGTTAGGGCTAGGTGTAGTTTTAGGGTTAGTTTTATGGCTAGGGTGAAGTTTAGAGCTAGGGATAGTGTTAGTGTCAGGGACAGTTTTCGGGTAGGATAATGGTTAGGGTTAAAGCCAGAATTAGGACTAGGGTTAGGTCTAGAGGTAGGGTTAGAGTTTGGGTTAGGTTAAGGGTTATTGTTAAGGCTAGGTCTATTTTGTTTTTAGGTCTAGAGCTATAGTTATGGCTAGATTTAGGATTAGGATTAGGTCTAGGGCTAGGGTTATGGTTAGGTTTAGACATAAGTATACCAGTAGGGACAGTGTTAGTGTTCGGTTCAGGGTAAGGTTTAGATTTAGACCTAAGATTAGTGCTAGGTCAGAATGATGGTCAGGGATATGGTTAGGGTTTGGGTTATGGTTAGATCTAGAATGAAGGCTAGGGTTAGGACTAGTTATAGAGTTAAGTTTTGGTTAAGCTAAGGATTCGTGCTAAGAATACGGTTAGCATTAGTGTGAGGTTTTGGCTTAGGGTAAGGGATAGGGTTAGAGCTAAGGTTAGGACTAGGGTTAGGGTTAGGTGTAGGGTTAAAGCTCTTTTTAGGGTTTGGATTAGGTCTAGTTTTGTATTAGGGTTAGGGCTAGTGTTATGGTTATGGCTATTGTAAGAAATAGGGTTACAATTAGGGTTAGTTTTAGGGTTATGTTTAGGGCTAGGTCTAGTGTTAGCATTAGGTTTATTGTTACAGTGATGTTTAGAGTTAGGTTTAGTGTTTGGATATGAGTCAGGGTAATGGTTAGGTTTAGGGTTAGGGTTAGGTTTTAAATTAGGGCTAGGTTTAGGGCTGGTGTAGGGTTAAGGTTTGGTCTAGGGTAAAGGTTAGTGTTTAGGGGTATGGCTCAGTTTTGTTTTAGGGCTAGGGCTAAGGTTAGGCCTAATTTTAGGATTAGCATTTGGTTAGAGCTAGTTTCAGGGTTAGGCTGAGGCATCAGGTTAGGGTTAGTTTTAGAGATAGGTTTCGATCTAGAGTTAGTGATTGGGCTAAGGGTTATGACTAGGGTTAGGGCTTGGGTTATGGTTATTATAAGGTATAGGTTTAGAAGTAGGAATAGGTCTTGTGTGAGAATTATAGTTAGTCTTAATTCTAGAGTTAGGGTTAGGGTTAGGAATAGGGCTAAATTAGGGCTAGGATTAGGCCTAGGTTTAGTGTTAGGGTTAGGGCTAGGGTTAGCATTATTGTTAGGGTAAGGGTTATGGTTTAAGCTACAGTTAGGGCTAGGAGGAGTGTTAGGTTTTGTGTTAGGTCTGGGTTAGAGCTTTGGTTATGGTTATGGTTAGGGTTGGGTTTAGGGCTAGTGTTTTCATTAGGGTTAGGGTTAATTTTAGAGTAATGTATTAGATTAGGTTTAGGATTAAGTTTAGGTTATGGTTAAATTTAGGTTTAGGGAGAGGTTTAATTTTGATTTATAGTAATTGATAGGGTTAAGTTTATGGCAAGGATTAGGTTTAGGGTTTGGTCTAGGGTTAGTTTTATGATTAAGGTTAGGGAAAAGGTTAGGTTTAGGGCCAGGGTTATTATTAGGGTTAGGGGTAGGTTTAGGGTAATGTTAGCGTTAGAGCTAGTGTTAGTTCTAGGGTTAAGGTTAGGATTAGGGCTAAGGTTAGGTTTATGTTTAGGAATAGGGCTAGGGTTATGTTTAGGCTAAGGGTTAGGCTTTGAGCTGGGGTTATGTGTAAGGTAAGGGTTAGGGTTAGGGTTACATTTAGGATTATGTTATGCTTAGGGTAGGTTTAAGCCTCGGATTAGAGCTAGGTTTTGTGTTTGGTTTAGGCCCAGGGTTAAGGCTATGTGTAATGTAAGATCTAGGGTTCTAATTAGAGCTAGTTTTAGTGTTAGGGTTATGGCTAGGTCTAGTGTTAGGTTTAGGTTTTGTGTTAGGTTCAGGTTTAGACCTAGGTTTAGTGTTAGTGTCAGGATCACTGTTCAGGTTAGAGTTAGTTTCAATGTGAAAGCCAGAATTAGCACTAGAGTTAGGTCTAGAATTAGGGTTAGTGTTTGCTTTAGCTTAAGGATTATGTTAGGGCTAGGGCCCATGTTTTTTTTTTTTTTTTTTTTTTTTTTTTTTTTTTTTT
>NW_026007710.1:14476-43504 GCF_001458135.2 Marmota marmota marmota
TTTTTTTTTTTTTTTTTTTTTTTTTTTTTTTTTTTTTTTTTTTTTTTTTTTGTCTAGGTCTAGAGTTATGGCTATATTTAGGATTAGGCTTAAGTCTAGGGCTAGTGTTAGGGTTAGGTTTAGGTATAAGTTTACTGGTAGGGCAAGTTTTAAGGTTTGGTTTAGGGTTAGTGTCATATTTAGACTGAGGGTTTGTGTTAGCGTAAGGATTTCAGTTAGGGTTAGAGCTAGAATGAGGGCTAGGGTTAGGACTAGTAATAGGGTTAGGGTTTGGATTAGGGTATGGATTAGGATTAGGACTATGTTTAGCATTATGGATAAGTTTTGGCTTATCATAAGGTATAGGGTTAGAGCTAGGGTTAGGGCTAATTTTAGCATTAGGTTTAGGGCTATGGTTAGGGTTAGGTTAGGGTTAAATCTAGTTAGGGCTCGGATTAGGGCTATTTTTGTGTTAGTGTTAGGGCTAGGGTTAGGGCTATGGCTAACATAAGAACTAAGGATATGATTAGAGTTAGTATTTCATCTAGATCTAATGTTAGCATTATCTTTAGGTTTAGTGTGATATTTAGAACTAAGGTTAGTTTTAGAATATAAGTCAGGGTCATGTTTAATTTTAGTACTAGGACATGAATTAGAGTTAGAAGGTTATGGCTAGGTTTAGAGTTAGGGTTTAGATTAGGTTTACATTTAGGGTTAGGGCAATGGCTCGGTTTTGTTTAAGTGATAAGGCTAGGGTTATGGATAGTTTTAGGATTAGCGATAGTTTAGGTCTAGTGGTAGGTTGAGGATTAGTCTTAGGTTTAGGGTCAAATGTAGAGTTATGGTTAGATCTAGGGTAGTGTCTAGGGCTAGGTTTAGGGATAAGGTTAGAGCTTGGGTTAGGTTTATTGTAATGGATAGGGATAGAACTAGAAATAGGCCTGGGGGAGAATAAGAGTCAGTCATAGGCCAAGGGTAGGGATAGTGTTAGGGTTAGGACTAAATTAAGGATAGGATTAGTGCTAGGATTAGTGTAAGGGTTAGGCCTATGCTTAGGGCTAGAGATATGGTTAGTGTTAGGGTTAGGGTCAGTGATAAGATTAGGGGAAAGGATGGGGTCATACCTAAGTTCACGTCTGTGGCGACGGTTAAAATTAGAGATAGGGCTAGAGTTAGGGTTTGGGTTAGGATTAAGGCTAGGTATAGGCCTAAGATGAGGACCATTGTTGTGTTAGGATTAGGTGTAGGATTAGGGCTGGGGTTAATGTCAGGTCTGACTTTATGATTATGGTTAGGTTTAGGGTTAGGTTATGGCTGGGTCTAGTGTAAGGGTTAGGTTTAGGTTAAGGGTCAGGTTTAAAACAAGGTGTATTATTGGGTTCAGCAATCGAGTAGGGTTTGATTTAGGTTAAGATTTAGGGTTAAGGCTTGAATTAGCATTAGAGATAAAGTTAGGGTCTGGTTTAGGATAATTGATTGGTTAGGTTTAGGATTCAGTTTAGGTTTAGAGTAATGAATAGGATTAGTTTTAGCAATAGTGTTAGCTTTAGGCCTAGGGTTAGCATTTGGGTTAGGCTTATCTTTAGGTTAATGGATAGGGTTAGAGCTAAGGTTAGGGCTAGGGTTAAGGTTAGAATTAGGACTAGGGTTAGTGTTAGGCCTAGGGTTCATGTCAGGGCTAGGTTTTGGTAAGTGTTAGAGTTTTAACTAGGATTAGGGCTAGTGTGAGGGTTAGGATTAGAATCAGGCTAATGTTAGGGTTAGGGTTAGGGTTATGTTTAGATTAAGGTTAGAGATTGAGTTAAAATTAGGGTTAGGGCGAGGGATATGGTTAGGGTTAGGTCTAGGCTTATGGTTAGGGTTACAATAAGGGCTAGGTTTAGGACTAGGAAAAGGGCTAGTTTTGTGTGAAATTTATTGCTAACATTAGGGCTATGGGTGATGTAAGAGCTAGGGATGTGGCTAGTTTTAGGGTTAGTGTTATGGAAAAGTCTAGTATTCTAGTTAGGTTTTATGTTAGAATAAGATTTAGAGCTAGGATTTGTTTTAGGGTAACAGTCATTGTTCGGGTTAGGGTTAGGTTTAGGGTGAGGGCCAGATTTAGGACTAGCGTTGGGTCTAGGGATAGAGTTAGTCTTTACATTAGGGTAAGGTTTATTGTTAGGGCTATTGCTAGGTTTTTGTTTAGGGCTAAGGCTATATTTATGACTCCATTTAGGATTAGGTTTGGTCTAGTGCTAGTGTTACTGTTAGTTTTAGGTATAGGTTTACTGGTAGGGGTAGGGTTAGGGTTTGCTTTAGGGTGTCAGGTTTAGACTTAGGGTTGAGTTAGGGTCAGAATAAGGGTCAGGGTTAGAGTTGGGGTTAGAGCTAGAATGAAGGCTAGGGTTAGGACTAGTAATAGAGATAGGGTTTGAGGTAGGCTAAGGATTAGGGTTAGGACTAGGGTAGCATTAGGTTGAGGGTTTGGCTTAGGGTATGGAATAGGGATAGAGGTAGAGTTAGGGTTAAAGTTAGGTTTAGGGTTAAATCTAGGTTTAGGGCTCAGAATAGGGCTAGAATTGTATTAGCATTAGGGCTACAGGTAATGAACGAACTAGGATTCCGATTAGGGTTAGTTCTAGGGTTAGTGTTAGGTCAATGTTTAGAGCTAGGTTTACTGGTAGGGTCCAAGTAAGGGTCAAGGTTATTTCTAGGGTTAGGGTAAGGATTCAAATTAGGGCTACGTTTAGGGCTAGGTGAAGGGTTAGTGTTTGCTTTAGGTGAAGGTTTAGGATTAGAGATATAGCTCGATTTTGTTTTATGGCTAGGGTACTGTTAGGGTTATATTTCCAATTAGCATTAGGGTTAGGGCTAGTGTTAGAGTGAGCTTTAGGATTTAGGTTAGGGTTAGATCCAGGTTTAGGGTAGGGTGAAGGTTAGGGCTAGGGTTGGGGCTAGGGATAGAGAAAGGGTTTGGGTTATGGTAAGGGATAGGCTTAGAACTAGGGATAGGGCTAGGGCAAGAGTTAGAGTTAGTCTTAGGGCTATGGATAGTGTTAGGTTTAGGGTTAGGGCTAAATTAGGGCTACATTAGAGCTATGGTTAGTGGTATGTTTAGACCTAGGTTTAGGGCTAGGATTAGGGTTAGCATTAGGTTTAGGGTAAGGTATGATGTTACAGCTACATTTAGGGCTAGGGCAAAGCATAATATTAGGGTTAGGGCTAGGGTTAATGTTAGGGCTAGGATTAAGGCTAAGCTTAGGGATAGAATTAGGGCTAGGATTTGGTAAGGGTTAGGGCTAGGATTAGGGATAGGGCTAATATCAGGTCTATATTTATGGTTAGTGTCAGTTTTTAGGGTTAGGTTACGGCTAGGTCTAGTGTAAGGGTTAGGTTTATTTAAGGGTCAAGTTTAAAATTAGGTGTATTATTACGGTCAGGGTCCAGATAAGAATTGGTTTAGGTTAAGTTTTAGCTTTAAGGATTGAATTACCTTTAGGTTTAGAGTAATGGATAGGGTAATGGAAAGGATTAGGTTTATGGTTCAGGTTAGATTTATTGTAATGTATAGGGTTAGTGTTAGCGATAGGGTTAGCATTATGCCTAGGGTTAGCATATGAGTTAGGCTCATCTTTATGGCAATACATAGGTTAGAGCTAAGCTTAGGGCTAGGGATAAGGTTACAATTAGGGCTAGGATTAGCGTTAGGCCTAGGGTTAGTGTCAGGGATAGTTTTAGGGTAAGTATTAGCATTTGAGCTAGGCCTTGGGAGAGGGTTAGGGTTAGAGTCAGGTCTAGGGTTAGGGTTAGGGTTATTTTTACAGTAAGGGTAGAGTTTGAGCTAGGTTTAGGTCTAGGGCAAGCATAGAATTCGGCTTAGATCTAGGGTTATGGTAAGGGTTACAATTAGGGCTAGGTTTAGGGCTAGGATAAGGGCTAGGTTTTGTGTGAGATTTAGGGCTAACATTAGCGCTATGGGAATTCTAAGAGCTAGGAATCTGTTTATGTCTAGTTTTAGTGTCAGGGTTATGGATATGTCTAGTGTTAGGATTAGGTTTTGGATTAGGATAAGGTTTAGAGCTACAGTTTGTTTAGGGTTAAGGGTCATTGTTCAGGATAGAGTTAGGTTTAGGGTGAGTGCCAGAATTATGACCTGCATTGGGCCTAGGGATAGGGTTAGTTTTTAAATTAGGTTAATGGTTATTGTTAGGGCTAGTGCTAGGTTTTTGTTTAGGTCTTGGGCTAGATTTATGACTATATTTAGGATTAGGTTTTGTCTAATGCTAGTGTTACTGTTAGGTTTAAGTATAGGTTTACCAGTATGGGAAGTGTTAGGGTTTAGCTTAGTGTTAGGATCAGAATACTGGTCAGGGTTAGGGTTAGGTTTAGAGTTAGAATGAGGGCTAGTAATAGAGTTAGGGTTTGGGGTAGGCTAAGGATTAAGTTTAGGACTAGGGTATCATTAAGTTGAGGGATTGGGTTTGGCTTAGTGAAAGAGATAGGGTTTAAGGTAGGGTTAGGGTTAGGGTTAGGTTTAGGGCTAGGGTTAGGGTTAGGGTTAGAGTTAAAAAATAGGGTTAGGTCTCAGAATTGGGCTAGGATTTGTGTTATCGATAGGGCTATGGCTAATGAAAGAACAAGGTTTCTGTTTAGGGTTAGTTCTAGGGTTAGAGTTAGGACAAGGTTTAGAGCTGGGGTTAGTGTTAGGGGCCGAGTCAGGGTCAGGGTTATTTCTAGGGTTATGGTTAGGACTCAAATTAAGGCTAGCTTTAGGGCTACTTGTAGCTTTAGGTTTTGGTTTAGGTTAAGGTTTAGGGTTATGGCTCGGTTTTGTTTTAGGGTTATGGTAGATTTAGGGCTAGTATTCCAATTAGTATTAAGGTTAAAGCTAGTGTTAGGGTGAGGTTTACATTAATTTTAGTTTTAGATCCAGGTTTAAGCTGGAATGAGGGCTAGGTTTAGGACTAGTAATAGAGTTAGGGTTTGGGGTAGGCTAAGGATTAAGGTTAGGACTAGAGTAGCATTAGGGAGAGGGTTTGGTTTAGGGTAAGGGATAGGGTTAGAGGTACGATTAGGGTTAGGGTAGAGTCAGGGCTCGGATTAGGCTAGGATTTGTGTTAGCATTAGGGCTACAGGTAATGAAAGAACTATGATTCCGATTAGGGCTAGTTCTAGGGTTAGTGTTAGGGCAACGTTTAGAGCTAGGGGTACCTTTAGGGTCTGACTCAGGGTCAGGGTTATTTCTATGGTTAGGGTTAGGACTCAAATTAGGGCTAAGTTTAGGAATAGGTGTAGGGTTAGTGTTTGGTTTAGGTTAAGTGTTAGGGTTAGGATTATGGCTCGGTTTTGTTTTAGGGCTAGGGTAGGGTTAGGATAAGTTTTCCAATTAGCATTAGGTTTAGGGCTAGTGTTAGGGTGAGGTTTGGGCTTAAGGTTAGGATTTACAACCAGGTTTAGGGCTAGGGTAATGGTTAGAGTTAGGGTTGGGGCTAGGGATAAGGCTAGGTTTTGTGTTATGGTAAGGAATAGGCTTTGAACTAGGGCTAGGGCTAGGGCGAGAGTTAGAGTTAGTCTTAGGGTTAGGGATAGGATTAGGTTTAGGATTATGTTTAATTTAGGGATAGGATTGGCCCTGGGTTTAGTGTTAGGTTTTGGCCTAGAGTTAGGGCTAGGTTTAGGGTTAGGGTTAGTGCTAGGGTTCGGGTAAGGTATGATGTTACAGCTACATTTTGGCTAGGGCATGAGATAAAATTAGGGGTAGGGCTACAGTTAAGGTTAGGATTAGGATTAAGACTAGGTTTAGGGCTAGGATTAGGGGTAGGCTTAGGGCTAGGATTAGGTCTATGGCTAATGTCAGTTCTAGGGTTATGGTTAGTGATAGTTTTAGGTGTAGGTTTATGGCCAGATCTACTGTAAGGGTTACATTGAGGGTTAGGGTCAGATTTACAGATAGGGGTATTATTCGGTTTAGAGTCAGGGTTAGGGTATGGGTTAGGATAAGGTTTAGGGTTAGGGCTAAAATTAGCATTAGGGTTAGGCTAATGGATATGATTAGGTTTCAGGTTCAGGTTAGGTTTAGTGTAATGGACGGGGTTAGGGTAAGGCATAGGGTTAGAGATAGGCCTAGGGATAGAATTTGGTTAAAGATATGGTTCAGGTAATGGATAGGATTAGAGCTACAGTTTGGACTAGGGTTATTGTTAGGTTAGGGCTATGGTTAGGGTTAGGCCTAGGGTTAGAATTTGCTTAGGGTTATGATTAGGATAATGGATAAAATTATATCTAGGTTGAGGGCTAGTGTTATGGCTAGATTAGGGCTATGTTTCGGTTTAGGTTTCGGGATAGGACAAGGTTTAGGTTCAGGGTTAGGTTTAGGTTAAATGTTAGGGCTAGGGATAGGGTTAGGGCTATGGTTAAAACTAGGGTTAGGGCTCAGATTAGGGCTAGGTTTTGGGTTAGGTTAGGGCTAGTGTAGTACTACGGCTAATGTAAGAACTAGGTTTACGATTAGGGCTAGTATAAGGGTTAGCATTAGGACTAGGTCTAGTGTTTATATTAGGTTTAGGTTTAGGGGGATGATTAGAGATAGGGTTAGTGTTAGGGTCAGAGTCAGGATTAGTGTTACTTTTAGGATTAGGTAAAGGACTCGAATTAGGGTGAGGGTTAAGCCTAGGTGTAGGTTTAGGATTTGTGTTAGGATTAGGGTAAGAATTAGGCATAAGGCTAATGTTAGGTCAAGAGTTACATTTAGATTAGGGTTAGTGTTGGGGCTATGGCTCAGTTTTGTTTTAGAGCTAGGGCTAGGGTTAAGGCTCGTTTTGGAATTAGCATTAGTGTTAGGGCTAGTAAGGTGAGGTTTAATCTTATATTAATTGTTATGGTTAGATCTATGTTTAGGGCTAGGGCTATGTTAGGGCTAAAGTTAGGGCTAGTGTTATGGTTATGATAACAGATAGGATTAGAACTAGAAATAGGGCTAGGATGAGAGTTAGAGTTAGTCTTAGGGCTAGGGTTAGGTGTGAGTTTAAGGTTGGGACTAAATTAGGGCTAGGATTAGTGCTAGGGCTAGGGTTAGGGTTAGGGCTAGGTTTAGGGTTAGTGTAGTGTTAGGGATAGGGTTAGGTTTAGGGAAAGGGATGTGGTTATAAGTAGGTTTAGGGATACGGCGAGAGTTAGAATTATGGTTAGGGCTAGGTTAGGGTTCAGGTTATGATTAAGGCTAGCTTTAGGGCTAAATTTGAGTGTTTGTGTTACAGCTAGTGCAAGGATTAGGGCTAGGGCTAATTTCAGGTCTAGCGTTATGGTTAGGGATAGTTTTACAGTTAGATTATGGCTAGGTCTAGTGTAAGGATTACGTTTAGGTTAAGCGTCAAGTTTAGAACTAGGTGTATTATTAGGATCAGTTTCCGGGAAAGGTTTGGTTTAGTTTAAGGTTTAGATTTAAGGGTTGAATTAGCGTTAGGGTTAGGGCTAGAGTTAGGGTAATGGATAGGGTTAGGTTTAGGGTTCAGGTTAAGTTTAGAGTAAAGGATAGGGTTAGTGTTAGCAATAGGGTTAGCATTAGGCCTAGGGTTAGCATTTGAGTTAGGCTTATTTATAGGTTAATGGATAAGTTTAGAGCTAAGGTTAGTGCTAAGTTTAAGGTTAGGATTAGGGCTAGGGGTAGGTTTAGGCCTAGGGTTAGTGTCAGGGTTAGGTTTAGGGTGAGTGTTAGGATATGAGCTAGGGTTAGGGCTAGGGCGATGGTTAGTGTTAGAGTCAAGGCTAGGGTTATGGTTAGGGTTACTATTAGGGCTAGGTTTAGGGCTAGGATAAGGCTAGGCTTGTTTGGTGTTTATGGCTAGCATTAGGTCTATCAGTTAGTGTTAGGGTTAGGGTTAAAGTTAGGGCCAGAATTAGGACTAGTGTTGAGTCTAAGGATATGGTTAGTCTTTGGGTTTGGTTAAGGGTTATTTTTAGGGCTAGAGCAAGGCTTTTGTTTAGGGCTAGGGCTAGATTTATGACTCTACTTAGGATTAGGTTTGGTCTAGTGCTAGTGTTACTGTTAGGTTTAGGTACAGGTTTACTGGTAGGGGTAGGGGTAGGGTCCGGTTTAGGGTTAATGTGAGGTTTAGTTCTAGGTTTACTGTTAGAGTCAGAATAAGGGTCAGGGTCTGGATTAGAGTTACAGCTAGAATGAGGCCTAGGATTAGGACTAGTAATAGTGTTGAGGATTGGTGTAGGCAAAGGATTAGGGTTAGGACTAGGTAACATTAGGGAGAGGGTTTGGCTTAGGGAAAGGGATGGGTTTAGAGGCAGAATTAGGGTTAGGGATAGGTTTAGGGCTACAGTTAGGTTTAAGGTTATTCTTAGGGTTAATCCTAGGGTTAGAGCTTGGATTAGTGCTAGGATTTGTGTTAGCTTTAGGGCTATGGCTAATGAAAAAACTTGGTTTCTGATTAGGGCTAGTTCTAGGGTTAGTGTTATGGCAATGTATAGAGCTAGTGTTTGTGTTAGGATCCGAGGCAGGGTCAGGGTTACTTCTAGGGTTAGGTTTAGCACTCAAATTATGGCAAGGTTTAGGGCTAGGTTTAGAGTTAGTGTTTGGTTTAGGCTAAGGGTTAGGGTTAGGTTTGTGGCTCAGTTTTGTTTTAGGGCTAGGTTACGTTTAGGGCTAGTTTTCCAATTAACATTAGCTTCAGGGCTAGTGTTAGGGTGAGCTTTAGGCTGAAGGTTAGGTTTATATTCACGTTTAGGGCTAGGGCAAAAGTTAGGGCTAAGGTTGGGGCTAGGGAAATGGCTAGAGTTTGGGTTATGGTAAGGGATATGTTTAGAACTAGGGATAGGGCTAGGGAGAAAGTTAGAGTTAGTCTTAGGGCTAGGGCTAGGGTTAGGTTTAGGGGTAGGGCTAAATTAGGGCAAGGATTAGTGCCAGGGTTAGTGTTAGTTTTAGGCCTAGGTTTAGTGCTAGGGTTAGCGTAAGGTATGATGTTACAGCTACGTTTTGGGCTAGGTCAAGTGATAAAATTAAGGATAGGGCTAGGGTTAAGGTTATGGTTAGGATAAAGGCTAGGCTTAGTTCTAGGATTAGGGCTAGTTTTTGTGTTAGCCTTAGGGTTAGGATTAGGGCTAGGACTAATGTCCGGTCTAGGGTTATGTTTTGGGATAGTTTTAGGGTTAGGTTTATAGCCAGGTCTATTGTAAGCGTTAGGTTGAGTGTTAGGGTCAGCTTTGCAGCGAGGGTATTATTAGGGTCGGAATCAGGGTTAGGATATGTGTTAGGTTATGGTTTAGGGTTAGGGCTCAAATTAGCATTAGGGTTAGTGTTAGGGTTAGGGTAATGGATATGGTTAGGTTTAGGGTTCAGTTTAGGTTTAGGGTAATGGACAGCCTTAGGGTTAGGAATAGTGTTAAGGTTAAGCCTAGGGATGGAATTCCTTTAGGGTTATGGTTAGGGTAATGTATAGGATTAGAGCTACAGTTAGGACTAGGGTTGTTTTTAGGTTAAGGCTATGGTTAGTGTTAGGCCCAGGGTTAGAATTTGGTTTGGGTTATGGCTAGGGTAATAAATAAGATTAGAGCTAGGGTTAGGGCTAGAGTTATGGTTAGGATTAGGGCCATGGTTTGGGTTAGGTCAAAGTTTAGTTTTTGGGTTAAGTTTAGGTTAAGTTTTAGAGCTAGGGTTAGGGTTAGGGATAGGGTTAAAGCTAAGGTTAGGGCTCAGATTAGGGCAAGGTTTTCTATTTGTTTTAGGGCTAGGGAAGGGTTAGGAGTAGTTATTTTGGGTTAGGTTAGGGATAAGGTAGGACTACCGTTATTGTTAGAACTTGAGTTAAGATTAGGGCTAGTTTTAGAGTTAGTGTTAGTTCTAGGTCTAGTGTTTAGATGAGGTTTGGGTTTAGGGAGATAATTGGAGATAGGGTTAGTTTTAGGGTCAGAGTCAGGATCAGTGTTACTGATCAGAGATAGGGATAGGACTCTAATTAGGGATAGGGTTATGGCTAGGTGTAGGGTTAGGTTTTGTGTTAGGCTTAGGGTAAGAATTAGTGATAGGGCTAATGTCAGGTCTAGTGTTACCATTAGGCTAGGGTTAGGGTTAGGGCTATGGCTCAGTTTTGTTTTAGAACTAGGGCTAGTGTTAGCAGTAGTTTTAGAATTAGAGATAGTGTTAGGGCTAGTGGTAGGATGAGGTTTAGGCTTAGATTTATTGTTATGGTTAGATCTAGGTTTAGAGCTAGGGCCTTCATTAGGGTTAAGGTTAGGGCTAGTGTTAGAGTTACGGTAATGGATAGGGTTAGAACTACAAATAGGATGGAGGTGCTATTAGAGTTATTCTTTGGGCTAGATTTTGGGGTAGATTTAGGGTTAGGGCTAAATTAGGGCTAGGGTAAGCGCTAGGGTTAGTGTTAGGTTTAGGCCTTTGGTTAGAGCTAGGGTTATGGTTAGTGTTAGTGTTAGGGTTAGGGTTAGATTTAGGGGAAGGGATGGGGTTATAGCTAGGTTTAGATCTAGGGTTCGGTTTAGAGTTTGATTTAGGGCTAGGGTTAGGGTTCAGGTTATGATTAAGGCTAGTTTTAGTGCCAGGATGAGGGTATGTGTTAGGGCTAGGGCTAAGATTAGGGCTAGGACTAATATAAGGTCTAGGTTCATAGTAAGTGGTAGTTTTATGGTTAGTTTATGGCTTGGTGTAGTGTAAGGGTTATGTTTAGGGTAAGGGTCAGGTTTAGAGCTAGTTGTTTTATTAGGGTCAGGGTCCAGGTATGGTTTGGTTTAGGTTAAGGTTTAGGGTTAAGGCTTGTATTAGCATTAGGGTTTTGTTTAGGATTAGGATAATGGATAGAGTTAGGTTTAGGATTCAGGTCAGGTTTAGAGTAATGGATATAGTTACTGTTAGATATAGGTTATTAGCATTAGGCCTAGGGTTAGCATTTGGTTTAGGCTTATCTTTAGGGTAATGGATAGGGTTGGAGCTAAGGTTAGGGCTAGGGTTAAGGTTAAGTTTATGGCTAGGGTTAGGGTTAGGCCTAGGGTTTGAGCTGGGATTAGGTTTAGGGCGAAGTTTAGGGTTAGATTCAGGGCTAGGGTTAGGGTTAGGATTAGTGTTATGATTAGGGAAAGGGTTGGTGTTTGAGCTAGGTTTAGGACTAGGGCGAGGGTTAAGTTTAGAGTTAGGTCTAGGGTTACAGTTAGGGTTACAATTAGGGCTAGGTTTAGGGATAGTATAATGGCTAGGTTGGTGTGAATTTTGTGGCTAGTGTTAGGGCTATGGTTAATGTAAGAACTCGGGTTATGGTTATGGCTAGTTTTATGGTTAGGGTTATGGATAAGTCTAGTGTTAGGGTTGGGTTTGGGGTCAGGATAAGGTTTAGAGCTAGGTTTTGTTAGGGTAAGTGTCAGTGTTTGGGTTAGGGTTAGGGCCAGAATTAGGAATAGCATTGGGTCTAGGGATAGAGTTAGTCTTTGTGTTAGGTTAAGGGTTATTGTTAGGGCTAATTCAAGGTTTTTGTTTAGAACTAGGGCTAGATTTATGACTCTATTTAGGATTAGGTTTGGTCTAGTGCTAGTGTTACTGTTAGGTTTAGGTATCGGTTTACTGGTAGGGGTAGAGTTAGGGTCCAGTTTAGGGTTAGTGACAGGTTTAGATCTAGGTTTAGAGTTAGGGTCAGAATAAAAGTCAGGGTTTGGGTTAGGGCTAGAGCTAGAATGAGGGCTAGGTTTAGGACTAGTAATAGAGTTAGGGTTTGAGGTAGAATGAGAATTATGGTTAGGACTAGGGTAGCATTAAGGTGAGGGTTTGGCTTAGGGTAAGGGATAGGGTTAGAGGTAGGGTTAGCGTTAGGGTTAGGGTTAGGCTTAGTGTTAGGTTTAGGGTTAAATCTAGGATTAGGGCTCGGAATAGGGCTAGAATTTGTGTTAGCATTAGGGCTATGGCTAATGAAAGAATAGGACTTTGATTTTGGCTAGTTCTAGGTTTTGCATTAAGTCAATGTTTAGAGCTAGGGTTACTGGTAGGGTCTGAGTCAGGGTCAGGGTTATTTCTAGGATTAGGTTTAGGACTTAAATTAGGGCTATCTTTAGGGCTAGATGTGGTGTTAGGATTTGGTTTAGCTTTAGGGTTAGGGTTAGGGTTCTGGCTCAGTTTTGTTTTAGGGCTAGGGTAGTGTCAGGGCTAGTTTTGCAATTAGCATTAGGATTGGGGCTAGTGTAAGAGTGAACTTTAAAGTTAGAACCAGGTTTAGGGAAAGGGTGAAGGTTTGGGTTAGGATTGAGGCTAGAGACAGGGGTAGGGTTTGGGTTATGTTAAGGTATGGTTTTAGAACTAGGGATAGTGCTAGGGCGAGAGTTAGAGTTAGTCTTATTGCTGCGGATAGTGTTAGGTTTAGTGTTAGGGCTAAATTAGGGCTAGGATTAGCGCTATGGTTAGTGGTAGGTTTAGGCCTAGTTTTAAGGCTAGGGTTAGGTTTAGTGTTAATTAGGTAGGGTAAGGTATGATGTTACAGCTACATTATGGCTAGGGTAATCCAGAAAATTAGAGTTAGGGCTTGTGTTAATGTTAGGGTTAGGATTAAAACTAGGCTTAGGGATTGGATTAGGTCTAGGAGTTTGTTAGGGTTAGGGTTAGGGCTAGGATAGGGATAGGGCTAATATTAGGTCTAGGATTATGTTTAGGGATAGTTTTAGGGTAAGGATTATGGCCAGGTCTATTGTTAGTGTTAGGTTGAGTGTAAGGGTCTGGTTTACAGCTAGGGTTATTATTAGGGTCAGAGTCAGTGTTAGGGTATAGGTTATGTTAAGGTTTAGGCTTAGGGCTCAAATTAGCATTAGGCTTAGTGTTAGGGTTAGAATAATGGATATGGTTAGGTTTAGGGTTAAGATTAGATTTAGAGTAATGGACAGGTTTAGGGTTAGGGATAGGGTTAGGTGTAGGAATAGGGATAGAATTTGGTTAGTGTTATGGTTAGGGTAAGATTGGATTAGAGCTAGAGTTAATGCTAGGGTTAGGGTTAGGGTTAGGGCTATGGTTAGGGATAGGCCTAGGGTTAGAATTCAATTAGGGTTAAGGTTAGGGTAAGGGATAAGATTAGAGCTAGGTGTAGGGCTAGGATTATAGTTAGGATTTGGTCGATGGTTTGGGTTAGATTTTTGTTAGGACAAGTTTTAGTTTTATATTTAGGTTTAGGTTAAGTGTTAGGGCTAGAGTTAGGGTTAGGGATAGGGTTAAATCTAGGGTTAGGGCTCTGATTAGGGCTAGGTTTTGGGTTAGGTTAGGGTTATGTAAGACTATGGCTAATGTTAGAACTAGGGTTAGGATTAGGGCTACTATTAAGTTTAGCATTATGTCTAAGTCTAGTTTTTACATTATGTTTTGGATTAGGGTGATGATTAAAGATAGGGTTAGTGTTACCATCAGAGTCAGGATCAGTGTTACTGATCAGAGTTAGGGATAGACTCGATTAGGGCTAGGGTTAAGGCTAGGTGTAGGGTTGGAGTTTGTGTAAGGGTTAGGGTAAGAATTAGGGATAGGTCTAATGTCAAGTCTAGGATTATGGTTTGGTTAGGGTTAGGGTTAGGGCTTTGGCTCAGTTTTGTTTTACTGCTAGGGCTAGGATTAGGGCTACTTTTAGGATTGGCGATAGTGTTAAGGTGAGTGTTATGGTGAGGTTTAGGCTTAGATTTATTGTTATCATTAGATCTAGGTTTAAGGCTATGGCTAGGTTTAGGGCTAAGGTTAGGGCTAGTCTTAGGGTTATGGTAATGGATAGAGTTAGAACTAGAAATAGGGCTGGGGCGAGAGTTAGAGTTAGTCTTAGGGCTAGGGTTAGGGTGAGGTTTAGGGTTAGGGTTAAGGTTAGGATTAGTGTTAGTGTTAGGAATAGGGTTAGTTTTAGGGTAAGGGTTTGGGTTAGGCTTAGCGTTAGTAGTAGGGTTAGGATTAGGTTTAGTGATAGTGTTAGGGTTTGGGTTAGGGTTAGGGATAGGGTTAGTTTTAGTTGTAGTGTTAGTGTTAGGATTAGGTTTAGGTTTAGGGTTAGTTTCAGGGTTAGGGTTTGTGATACTTTTAGGGTTCATTGTAGGGTTAAAGTTAGGGTTAATGTTAGGGTTAGGGTTATGGATAGGGTTAGGGCTATTGTTAGATTTAGTTTTAGGGTTAAGGTTAGTGTTAGTGTTATGGTTAGGGTTAGGATTAGGTTTAGTGTTAGGTTTAGAATTAGGGTTAGGGTGGGGGTTACGATTATGGTTAGGGTTAGGGTTAGGGCAAGTGTTAGGTTTAGGGTTAGGCTTAGTGTTAGTGTTTTGGTTAGGATTTGGTATAGGGTTGGGGATATGGTTAGGGTTAACATTAGTAAGGTTTGGGCTCAGAGTTAGCTTAGGGTTAGTGTTAGGATTAGTGTTAGTGTTCGTGTTAGGGTTACCGTTAGGGCTAGTTTTAGGGTTAGTGTTAGTGTTAGGTTTAGGGTTAGGGGTAGGTTTAGAAATAGTTTTAGGGTTTGTGATAAGTTAAGGATTAGTATTATGCTTAGGGTTACTGTTAGTGTTACTGTAAGGGTTAAGCTTAGGGTCTGGGTTAGTGTTAGGTTTAGAGTTAGGGTTAGGGTTAGTGTAAGGGTAAGTATTAGGGTTAGAATTAGGGTTAGTTTTAGAATTAGGGTGAGGTTTAGGGTTAGGGATTGGGTTAGGGTTAGTTTAAGATTTAGTTTTACTGATAGGGTTAGGGTTAGTGTTAGTGTTATATTAGGGATAGGTTTATAGTTTGTGTTAGTTTAAGGGTTAGGGTGGAGGTTTGATTTAGTGATAAGTTTTGGATTAGGTTTAGTGTTAAGATTAGGGTTACGGTGTGTGTTAGGGTTCGGGTTAGGTTTAGGTTAGGATTACTGTTAGGTTTCAGGTTATGGTTAGGGTTAGTGTTAGGTTTAGGGTTAGGTTTAGCGTTAGTAATAGCGTTAGTTTTAGAATTAGGGTGAGGGTTAGGGTTAGGGATTGGGTTAGGGTAAGTTTAAAGTTTAGTAATAGGGTTATTGTTAGGATTAGTGTTAGGAATAGGGATAGGTTTAGAGTTAGGGTTAGTGGTAGGGTAAGGGTTAGGTTTAATTTTGGTGTTAGGGTTAGGGTTAGGTTTCGTGTTAGGTTTAAAGTTTGTTTTAGGAAAAGGATTAGAGAAAGTGTTAGTGTTAGGGTTATGTTTAGAGTTAGGCTTAGTGTTACGTTTAGGGTTAGGGTAGGGATAAGTTTTAATTTTTCGGTTAGGGTTAGGTTTAGGTTTAGGGTGGGGGTAAGTGTTATGGTTAGTGTTATGGTTTGTGTTAGGGTTAGGTTTAGTGTTATGGTTTGTGTTAGGGTTAGTGTTATGGTTACGATTTGTGTCACGGTTATGTTTAGGGTTAGGTTGGATTCGGGTTAGAGTTTGTGTTAGGGTTAGGATTAGTGTTAGGGTTAAGGGTAGGGTTATTGTTAGTGTTAGTGCTAGGGTTAGGGTTAGTGTTAGTGTGAGTGTTAGGGTTAGGGTTAGTGTTAAAATTAGGGTTAGAGTTAAGTTTAGGGTTACGGTTACAGTTAGGGTTAGTGATAGGGTTAGGTTAGGGTTAGGGTTAGGGTTAGGACTAGGTAAGGGTTATGGTTAGTGTTAAGGTATGGTTAGGGTTAGGGTTAGGGTTAATTTTAGAATTAGGGGGAGGATTAATTTTAGGGATCTGGTTAGGTTTAGTTTAAGAGTTAGAATTAGGGTCAGGGTTAGGATTAGTGTTAGGGTTAGGGTTATGTTTTGTGTTATATTTAGGTTTAGGATTAGGCATTGTGTTGGGGTTAGGGTTGGATTGGGGTTAGAGTTAGGGTGAGTGTTAGGTTTAAGATTAGGTTTAGTGTAAGTGTTAGGGTTAGGGTTAGGGTTAATGTTAGGGTAAGGGCAAGGGTGAGGTTTAGGGTTAGGAGTAGGGTTAGGATTATGATTAGTGATAGAGTTAAAGTTAGGGTTAGTGTTAGGGTTAGGTTTAATTTTAGTGTTAGGTTTTGGGTTAGGGTTAGTTTTAGGATTAGTTATTGGGTTAGGGTTCATGTTAGTTTTAGAGTTTATTTTAGGGTCAGGGTTAGGTTTAGGGTCTGTGTTATGGTTAGGGTTATGGTTAGGGTTAGTGTTAGATTTAGGGTTAGAATTAAGGTTAGTGTTAGTGTTGCAATTAGGTTTAGGGTTATGTTTAATGTTAGAGTTAGAGTTAGGGTTAGGTTTAGGGTTAGGGTTAGTGTTAGGGTTAGGGATCATGTTATGGTTAGGGTTGGGTTTTGTGTTACGGTTAGGGTTAGTGTGAGTTTTAGTGTTAAGTTTAGAGTTAGAAATAATTTTAGGATTAGTGTTAGGGTTAGTATTAGGGTTAGGGTTGGTGTTAAGTTTAGGATTTGTGTTAGTTTTAGGGTTAGGTTTAATGTTAGGTTTAGGGTTAGGGTTAGGGTAAGTGTTTGGTAATGGTTAGTGTCAGTGTTAGGTAAGGGATAAGTTTAGGGTTAGGTTAGGGTTAAGGTTGTGGTTTGGGTTAGGGTTTGTGTTAAGATTATGGTTAGTGTAAGGGTTTGTGTTATGTTTAGGGTTAGGCTGTTGGCTTGTATTAGGTTACTGTAAGAATTAGGGTTAGGGTTTGTATTAGCGTTAGGTGTAGGTTTAGTGTTAGGGTTAGGTGTAAGTTTTGGTTAGAGTTAGGGTTAGTGTTACCGTAAGAGTTAGGGGTAGGTTTCGGATTAGTGTTTCATATAGGGTTAAATATAGTTTAGGGTTTGTGTTAGGGTTAGTGTTAGAGAGAGTGTTATGGACAGGGTTAGGGTTAGGGTTAGTGTTAGAGTTAAAGTTAGGTTTAGAGATAGGGTTAGGGTTATGGTTGCGGTTTGGTTTAGTGTTAAAGTTAGGGTTAGGTTTAGGTTTAGTGTTAACGTTAGGGTTAGGGTTTGTGTTAGGGTTAGGGTTAGGGATATGGTTTGAATTAAGGTTAGGTTTAGGGTTACGGTGAGGGTTAATTTTAGGTTTAGGGTTAGGATTAGGGTTAGTGATAGGGTTAGGTTTCTGGTTAGTATTAGTGTTAGGGTTAGTGTTAGTTTTAGAGTTAGGGTTAGAGTTATGTTATGGGTTAATTTTAGTTTTGGTGTGAGGGTCAAGGTTATGGATTGAGTTAGTGTTAGTTTGAGGATTAGTGATAAGTTTAGGGTTCTTTGTAGGTTTAAGGTTCATTTTAGAATAAAGGTTAAGGTTAATGTTAGTGTTAGGGTTATATTTATGGTTAGGGTTAGTGTTATTTTTAGGGTTAGGGTTAGGATTAGTGTTAGAGTTTTGGTTTCAGTTAGGTTTAGTGTTAGGGTTCGTGTTATGGTTAGGGTTAGCATTAGTGTTAGGGTTAGGGTTAGTGTTAGTGTAAGTGTTAGGTTTAGGATTAGGTATAGGTTTAGGGTTAACGTTAGGGTTAGGGCTAGGGTTAGGGTTAGTGTTACGGTTATGGTTAGGTTTAGTGTTAGGTTTAGGGTAATGGTTAGTGTTAGAGTTAGCATAATGGTTAGGGTTAGAGTTATGGTTAGTGTTAGGATTGTGTTAGTGTTAGGGTTTGGGTTAGGGTTAGCGTTAGTTTCAGAATTAGGGTTAGGGTAAGGTTTAGGGATAGTGTTAGGGTTAGTGTTAGGGTTAGGGTTATGGTTTGTGTTAGGGTTAGGATTAGGGTTAGGATTTGTGTTAGGGTTTATTTTAGGGTTATGGTTGGATTATGGTTATTGTTAGGGTTAGGTTTAGGGTTAGGGTTAAAGTTAGTTTTAGGGTTAAGTGTAGGATTAGGGTTAGTGTTAGGGTTAGGGTTAGTTTTAGTGTTAGGTTTAGGATTAGGGTTACTGTTAATGTTAGGTTTAGTGTTTGGCTTAGGGTTAGGGTTAGGGTTACTGATAGGGTTAGGATTAGGGTTAAATTTAGTGTTGGGGTTAGTTTTAGGATTAGGTTTAGAGTTTGTGTTAGTGTTAGGGTTAGGGTTAGGGTTATGTTTAGGGTTAGAGTTTGGATTAGTGTTAGGGTTAGTGTTAATGTTTAAGTTTGGGGTTAGGTTTAGGTTTAGTTTAGGGTTACGGTTATGATTAAATTTAGGGCTTACGTTACGGTTAGTGTTAGGGTTAGGATTAAGGTTAGCGTTGCAGTTAGGATTCGGGTTAGTTTTAGGGTTAGGGATAGTGTTATGGTTAGGGTTAGTTTTAGGGTTAGTTTTAGGATTAGGGTCGGTGTTAGGGTAAGGTTTAGGTTTAAGTTTAGGGTTATAATTAGAGTTAGTGTTAGTGTTACGGTTAGGGTTAGGGTTAAGTTATGGTTAGGGTTAGGGTTAATGTTAGGGTTAGGGTTAGGGTAAGTGTTAGGGTTAGTGTTAGGGTTGGGGTTAGGTTTGGGTTTAGGGTTCGTGTTAAAGATAGGGTTAGGGTTAGGTTTAGGATAAGGTTGGTGTTTGGCTTAGGGTTCGTGTTAGTGTTACGGTTAGGGTTAGTCTTAGGTTTACGTTTAGGGTTGGTGTTAGTATTACTGATAGGGTTATGGTTAACGTTAATGTTTGGTTTAGCATTATAATTAGGTTTAGGGTTACTGTTAGGGTTAGGATTAAGGTTAATGTCAGGTTTAGAGTTAGGTTTAGTTTTAATGTAAGGGTTAGGGTTAGTAATAGGGATAGGGTTTGGTTTAGAGTTAAGGTTAGGGTTAGAGTTAGAGTTTGTGTTAGTTTTAGGGTTAGGGTTATGTTTAGAGTTAGGTTTAGGGTTAGGATTAGGGTTAGTGTTAGTTTAGGTTTAGGGTTATGGTTATGGTTAGGGTTTGTGTTACAGTTAGGGTTAGTTAGGGTTAGGGGTGGGGTTAGTGTTAGCATTAGTATTAGGTTTAGGATTAGTGTTAGGGTTAGGTTTAACGTAAAGTTTAGGGTTAGGGTTAAGTTTATGATTAGATTTAGTGTTTTGTTAGGGTTATGGTTAGGGTGAGTGTTCGGGTTAGGATTAAGTTTAGGGTTAAGTTTAGTGTTACATTTAGGGCTAGTGTTATGGGTAGAGTTAGTGTTGTGATTATGATTAGGGTTAGGGTTAGGTTTAGTGTTAGGATTAAGTTATGGTTAGGGTGAGGGTTAGGGTTAGTGTTAGGGATAGGGTTATGGTTGGGGTTAGGTTTCATGTTAGGGATAGGGTTAGGGCTAGGTTTACTTAGGGTTAGGGTTAGGGTTATGGTTCATGTTAGGTTTAGGGTTAAGGTTAGTGTTAGATTTAGGTTTAGATTTAGGGTTAGGCTTAGTGTTATTGTTAGGGTTAGGGTTAGGATTAGTGTTAGGGTTAGGGTTAGTGTTATGTTTAGGGTTAGGATTAGTGTTAGTGTCTGATTAGTGTTAAGGTAAGGTTTAGGGTTAGGATTAGGGTTATGATTACAGTTAGTATTACTGTTAGTGTTTGGGTTATGGTGAGTATTAGGTTTATAGCTAGGTTAGGGTTAAGGTTAGTGTTAGGTTTAGGGATAGTGCTATGTTTAGGGTTATGGTTAGGATTAGGATTAGGGTTAGGGTTAGGTTTAGGTTTAGGTTTAGGGTTAGGTTAGGATTATCATTAGTGTTAGGGTTAACAGTAGGGTTTGTGTTAGGTTTAGGGTTAGGATTAGAGTTAGTTTCAGTGTTAGGCTTACTGTTAGTGTTAGGGTTAGGGTTAGGATTAGAGTTAGGGATAGTGTTAGGGTTAGGTATAGTTTTAGAGTTAGTGTTAGGTTCAGGGTTCAGGTTAGGTTTAGTGTTAGTTTTAGGGTTAAGCTTAGGGTTAGTGTTATGGTTAGGTTCGGGGTTAAGTTTAGTCTTTTTGAGAGAGAGAGAGAGAGAGAGAGAGAGAGAGAGAATTTTAATATTTATTTTTTATTTTTTGGTGGACACAACATCTTTTTTTGTATGTGTGGCTGAAGATTGAACCCGGGCCGCACACTTGCCAGGTGAGCGTGCTACTGCTTAAGCCACATCCCCAACCCAGGTTTAGTTTTAATGTAAGGGTGAGGTTTAGGTTTAGGTTTAGGGTTTGGATTACTGGTAGGGTTAGGCTTAGGGTTCCATTTACATTTTTTGTTAGGGTAAGGGTTAGGGTTAGGGTTTGTGTTAGGGTTAGGGTTAGGATTATTGCTAAAGTTAGGGTTAGGGTCAGTTTTAACGTTCAGGTTAGGGTTAGTGTTAGTATTAGTGTTAGGGTGAAGGATATACTTTGTGTTAGGGTAAGGGTTAGGGTTAGGGTTTGTGTTAGGTTTACGGAAATGATAAGGGTTATGGTTATGATTAGTTTTAGGGTTATAGTGAGGCTTAGATTTAGATTTATGCTTAGTTTTAGGGTTATATGTAGGTTAGGGTTAGTGTTAGGGTTAGGGTTATGTTTAGTGTTCGGTTTAGGGTTAGACTTAGGGTTAGGGTTAGTGATAGGGTAGGGTTGGAATTAGTGTTAGTGTTAGGATTAGGGTTAAGTTTAGCATTAGTTTAGTGTTAGGGTTAGGGTTAGCGTTTGTGTTAGGGTTAGGATTAGGTTTACGCTAGGCTTAGGGTTAGGGTTAGGATTGGGTTTAGTGCTATGGTTATGGTTAGGTTTAAGGTAAGTGTTAGGGTTAGGGTTCTTGTTAGGATTAGGTTTAGGGTTAGTTTTAGTTTTGTGTTAGAGTTAGGGTTAGAGTTAGGTTTCACATTAGGGTTAGGTTTAGGGTTAGAGTTAGTTTTAGGTTTAGGTTTAGGGTTAATTTTAGGGTTAGTGTAAGATTAGGTTTAGAGTTAGGGTTAAAATTAAGCTTTGTGTTAGGGTAAGAGTGAGGGTTAAATTTAGGGTGAGAGTTAGTGTTAGTGTTATGGTTATGTTTAGGGTTAAGATTACAAACAGTATTAGGGTTAGAGATAGGTTTAGGGTTAGTGTTTGGATTCTAGTTAAACTTAGGGTTTCTGTTAAGGTTAGGGTTGGTGTTAGCTTGATGGTTTGTTTTAAGGTTAGAATTAGTGTTAGGGTTTGGGTTAAGTTTAGGGTTAGGATTAGTGTTATGGCTAGGATTAGGTTTAGGGTTAGTGTTGTGTTAGGGTTAGTGTTAAGGTTAGTGTTAGGTTTAGGATTAGGTTTAGGCTTATGGTTAGTTATAGGGTTAGGGTTAGTGTTAATGTTATGGTTAGTGTTAGTGTTAAGGTTAGGTTTAGGGTAGGAGTTAGTTCTAGAGTTAGGTTGAGATTTAGGATTAGTGTTAATATTATTGTTAGGTTCATGGTTATGTTTTGTATTAGGGGGTTAGGTTTAGGTTTAGGGTTTGTGTTAGGATTAGTGATAAGGTTAGGGTTAGTGTTAGGGTTAGTGTTAGTGTTAAGGTTAGTGTTAGGGTTAGGTTACAGTTAGCATTTGTGTTAGGGTTAGTGTTAGGGTAACGGTTAGGGTTAGCATTAGGTTTAGGGTTAGGTTTAGTGTAATTGTTAGTGTTAGGGTTCATGTTAGAAATAGTTTTAGGATTAGGATTAGGGTTAGGGTTAGGGTTAGGGTTTGGAGTAGGTTGAGGATTAATTTTAGGGTTAAATTTAGGGTGAGAATTAGTGTTACGGTTAGGGGTTAGGGTTTGGTTTTGTTAGGGTTATGTTTAGGGTTAGTTTTCGAATTAGCATTAGGACTAGGGTTAGTGTTAGGGTAAGAATTAAAATTTGTGTTATGGTAAGGTTTAGGTTTAGGTTTACTGAAAGGGCTAGGGTTAAAATTAAGTTTAGGGTTAGGGTTAAGGTTAGGGTTAGGGTTAGGGTTTGGAGTAGGTTGAGGATTACTTTTAGGGTTAAAGTTAGGGTGAGAATTAGTGTTACGGTTAGGGGTTAGGGTTTGGTTTTGTTAGGGTTATGTTTAGGGTTAGTTTTCGAATTAGCATTAGGATTAGGGTTAGTGTTAGGGTAAGAATTAAAATTTGTGTTATGGTAAGGTTTAGGTTTAGGTTTACTGAAAGGGCTAGGGTTAAAAATAGGTTTAGGGTTAGGGTTAAGGTTAGGATTAGTGTTCTGTTTAGGATTATGGTTAGGTTTAGGTTTAGTGTTTGGTTTAGTGTTATACTTAAGTTTACGTTTAGTGTTAGGGTTAGAGTTAGGGTTAGTGTTATGATTAGGATTTTGGGTAGGAAGAGGGTTAGAGTGAGGATTAGGGTTAGGGTTAGGGTTAGTTTTATGGTTACTGGTAGATTAGGTATAGTGTTAGGTTTAGGGTTAGTGTTACTGTTAGTGTTATGATTAGGGTTTTGGTTAGGGTTAGTGATAGGGTTAGTGTTGGGGTTAGGGTTAATGTTAGAATTATGGTTAGTGTAAGTGTTAGGGTTAGGGTTATGGTTAGGTAATGGTTAGTGTTAGGTTATGGATAGGGATATGTTTTTCTTTAGGGTTTGTGTTACATTTATGGTTAGGGTTAGAGTTAGGGTTACGTTAGGTTTAGGGTTATGGATAGGGTTACAGTTAGGGTTAGCATTTGAGTTAGTATTAGGGTTACATTTAGGGTTAGGTTTAGGTTTAGTGTTAGGGTTATGGTTAATTTTAGGGTTACTGTTAAGATTAGGGTTGGGTTAGGGTTATGTTTAGGGTTAGGGTTAGTGTTAGGGTTAGGGTTACGATTAGGATTAGTGTTAGGGCTAAGGTTAGGATTAGTGTTAGGGTTAGGTTAGGGTTAGGTTTAGTGTTATGTTTAGGGTTAAAGTTAGGTTTAGGATTAGTGTTTGGATTAGTGTTAGACTTAGAATAAGGTTAATGTTAGGGTAAGAGTTAGGGTTAGTTTTACGTTAAGGGTTAGGGTTATGGTGAGGCTTAGGGTTAGTGTTAGGGTAGGGTTAGGGTTAGGGTTAGAGTAAGTGTTAGGGTTAGGTTTAGGGTTTGGGTTATGATTAGGTTTAGATTTATGGTTAGGATTAGGATTAGTGTGAAAATTACTGTTAGGGTTAGGGTTTGTGTTAGGATTAGGTTTAGGGTTAGTGTTAGGGTTATGGCTAAGTTTAGTATTAGGTATAGGGATAGGGTTAAGGTTATGTTAAGTTAGGGTTAAGTTTAGGGTTAAGGATAGAGTTGGGGTTATTTTTAGTGATAGGGTTATGGATAGTGTTAGGTTTAGGGTTAGAGATATGGTTAGGGTTAGTGTTAGGGTTAGTGTTAGGGTTAGGATTAGGTTTAGGCTTAGTGTTAGGGTTAGGCTTAGGGTAAGGGTTAGGGTAAGGTTTAGGGTAATTGTTAGGTTAAGGTTTAGGGTAAGGTTTAGATTTATGTTTACAATTAGTGTTAGTGTAGAGTTAGGGTTAGGGTTTGAGTTAGTGTTAGAATTAGGGTTAGAGTTAGTGTTAGGGTTAGGAGATTTTGTCTTAGGTTTATGGTTAAGAATATGTTTAAGGTTCCGTTTATGGTTAGGATTAGGGTTAGGTTTTGTGTTAGGGTTAGGTTAGTGTTACGGTTTGGGATATGGTTAGGGTTAGGTTTAGTGTTGCCACAGTTTGGCACAATAATCAGGAGGTGACAAGCGACTTGAACGTTAAAGCTGTAAAACTCAGTGGGAACTGAGTGGGAACTCAAGGGTTAGAATTAGGGTTATCATTAGGTAAAGGTTTGGGTTATGGTTAGGTTTGGGGTTTGTGTTATGGTTAGGATTAGGGTTAGGTTTAGTTTTAGGGTTAGGGTTATGTTTACAGTGAGTGTTAGGGTTTGGTTTAGGGTTGGAGATAGGATTACGTTAGGGTTAGGTTTAGGGAATGGGTAATAATTAGGTTAGGTTTAGTGTTAGGGTTAGGGTTCATGTAAGGTTTGGGTTAGGATAAGGGTTAGTGTAAGGTTTAGGTTTAGGGTTAGGCTGAGGGTTAGTGTTATGGTTAGGGTTAAACTTAGGGTTACTTTTAGTGTTTGGGTTAGGGTTATAGTTAGGTTTAGGTTTAGTGTTAGGATTAGGGTTAGTGTTAGTCTTAGGTTTAGGGTTACGTTTAGGGTTAGAATGAGTGTTAGGATTAGGGTTATTTTTTGGTTTAGGTTTCGAGTTATGATTAGTGTTAGTGTTATGTTTAGGTTTAGGGTTAGGTTTAGGTTAGGGTTAGTGTTAGAGTTAGTGTTAGGATTAAAATTCGTGTTAGGGTTAGAGTTAGAGTTAGGGTAAGTGTGAGGGTTAGTGTTAGGGTTACAGTTAGAGTTATTGTTACGTTTGTGTTAAGTTTAGGGTTAGGGTTAGGTTTAGTGTTAGGGTTTGGTTTAGGGTTAGGTTTAGTGTTCATTTTAGCTTTAGGGTTAGGGTTAGGTAAGGATGAGGATTAGGGTTAGATTAGGTTCAGGATTAATGTTTGGGTTAGGGTTTGTGTTTACGTTAGAGTTACAGGTAGTGTTAGTGTTAGTACTAAGATTAGGGTTAGGATAGGGTTTGTGTTAAGGTTAGGATTAGGTTTAACATTAGCATTACGGTTATGGTTAGGGTTTGGGTTAGGATCGTGCTTGATGGAATGGTTAGGGTTAGGGTTAAGGTTAGGCTTAGGTTTAGTGATTTGATTAGGGTTAGGTTAAGGTTTAAGATTCAAGTTATGGTTAAGGTTAGGTAATTGTTATGTTTTGGGTTACGATTACAGTTAGAGTTAGTTTTAGGGTTAGGGTTAGGGTTATGGTTATGGTTAGAGTTAGTGTTATGTTTAGAGTTAGGTTTAATTTTAGTGTTTGTGTTAGGGTTAGGGTTAGGGTTAGGTAATGGTGAAGGTTAGGGTTAGATTAGTGTCAGGGTTATGGTTTTGGTAATAGTTTGTGTTAGGGTTAGAGTTAGAGTTAGAGTTTGCGTTAGTGTTAAGGTTAGGGTTAGGGTTAGGGTTAGTGTTAGTGTTAAGCTTAGGCTTCGGTTTAGGGTTAGTGTTAGGATTAGGATCTCACTTTTGGTGAGGGGTAGGCTTAGTAAAATGGTTAGAGATTGTGTTAGTGTTATGGTTAGTGTTAGGGTTATGGCTAATGTTAGGTTTAGGACTAGGGTTAAGTTTAGGTAAGGGTTACTATTAGAATTAGTTTAGGGTTAGGGTTATGGTTTGGCTTGGGTTTTGTGTTAGGGTTAGGGTTAGGATAAAAGTTATGGTTTTGGTTAGGGTTTGGTTTAGGGTTAGTGTTAGGTTTAGTGATAGGATTAGGATTAAGTTTAGGTTTATTGTTAAGGTTAGGATTAGGCTTAGGGTTAGTGTAAGGTTTAGGGTTATGGTTAGGGTTAGTGTTAGGATTAGGGTTAGGGTTAAGGTTTGTGTAAGGTTTAGGGTTAGGGTTAAGATTAATGTTTGGGTTAGGGTTAGAGTTAGGTTTAGGGTTACTGTTAGGGTTGGGGTTAGGGTTAGGGTGAGGTTTAAGGTTAGTACTAGCATTTGGGTTAGGATTAGGTTTAGGGTTATAGTTAGGGTTAGGGTTAGGGTTAGAGTTAGATTTAGGTTTAGGGTTAGGGTTAGTGTTAGGGTTAAATTTAGGTTTAGTGTTATGGTTAAGATTAGGGTTATTGTTTGTGTTAGGGTTAGAGTTAGGGATAGAGTTAGTGTTAGGGTTGGTGTTTGGTTTAGTATTAGTGTTATTGCTAGGGTTAGGGTTTGGTTTTGGGTTAGTGTTAGGTTTAGAGGAAGGGTTAGGATTAGGGTTCATGTTAAGATTAGGGTTAGAGTTAGGGATAGTGTTAATATAAGGGATAGGTTTAGGGTTGGGGTTAGTGATAGGGTTAGGTTTAGCATTAGGTTTAGTGTTATGGTTAGGGTTAGAGTTAGGTTTAGGGTCAGTGAAAGGGTTAGGTTTAGGGTTAGGGTTAGTGTTAGGGTTAGGTTTCATGGTAGAGTTTGTGTTAGGGTTACAGTTAGGATTAGGGTTAGTGTTTGTGTTAGGGTTAGGTTTATGGTTAGGTTTAATTTAGATTCATGGTTAGGGATAGGTTTATGTTTAGCGTTACATTTAGGGTGAGGTTTAGGGTTAGGAGTAGTGTTTGGTTAGGGTTAGTGTTAGGTTTTTGGTTAGTGTTAGTTTAGTATTAAGGTTATGGATAAAATTAGGGTTAGGTTTATGATTAGGTTAGGGTTCAGATTATTGATAGGGTTAGGGTCAGGTTAGGGTAGAATTAGGGTCAGTGTTAGTATTATGGTTAGGGTTAGGGTTAGGGATAATTTTAGGATTAGTATTAGGGTGAGGGTTAGGGTTAATGCTAGTTTTAAAATTAAGGTTAGTGTAGGTTTAGTGTTAGATTTATGGTGAAGTTTAGGGTTAGAGTTAGGTTACTGTTAGAAATAGAGTTAGGGTTAGGGTTAGTGTTAGGGTATGGTTTAGGGTTAGTGTTAGGATTAGGGATAGGGTTTGGATTATGGTTAGGGTTATGATTAGAGTTTTGTTAGGTTTAGGGTTAGGTTTAGGGTTAGGGTTTGGATTACGATTAGAGTTAGGGTTAGTGTTAGGTTTAGCATTAGGGTAAGGGATAGGGATAGTGTCAGGGTTAGTATTAGGGTTAGGGTTAGGTTAGGGTTAGTGCTAGGTTTAAGTTTAGGGTTAGTGTTTGGTTTAGGGTTAGATTTAGGTTGATGTTTTGGACTACGGTTAGGGTTAGGTTTATTGTTAAGGTTAGGTTTAAATTTCGGTTTAGTGTTTGTTTCAGGTTTTGGGTTACTCTTACTGTTAAGGTTAGCGTTATGGTTAGGTTTAGGGTTAGGGTTATGGTTGAGATAAGTGTTAGGGTTAGGTTTAGTGCTAGGGTTAAGTTTAGGTTCAGGAGTAGTGTTATGGTTAGATTTAGAGTTAGAGTTAGTTTTAGTGTTAGGGTTTGGGTTAGTGTTAGGTTTATATTTAGGGATAGGTTTAGTTTTAGCATTAGTGTTAGGTTAAGGATTAGAATTAAGGTTAGTGTTAGATGTAGAGTTAGGATTAGGATAAAATTTAGGGTTAGGGTTAGGTTTAGGGTTAGGGTTAGCGTTTGTGTTAGTGTTAGTGTTAGATTTAGGGTTATGTTTAGGGTTACGCTTAGTGTTAATGTTAGTGTTAGGGTATGTGTTATGTTTAGTGTTAGGGTAGGGTTAGGGTTAGAGTTATTATTAGTGTTAGGGTTAGGTTTAGGTTAGGTTTAGTATTAGAGTTAGGTTTAGTGTTTGGTTTAGCATTAGGATTATGGTTAGGTTTTGTGTTAGGGTAAATGTTAGTGTTAGTGTTAGAGTTAGTGTTAGGGTTAGGGTCAGGGTTAGTGTTTGGGTTTCTGTCAGGTTTAGTGTTAGGGTTAGGTTTATGTTTATGTTTAGTGTTAGTTTTAGTTTTAGGTTTATGTTTATGGTTACAGTTAGGGTTAGGGTTAGGGTTATGTTTAGGGTTAGTGTTAGGGTTTGTGTTCATGTTAGGTTTAGGGTCATGATTAGTGTTAGGGTAAGGGTTAGTGTTAGTGTTAGGTTTATGATTAGGTTTAGGGTTAGGGAAAGTGTTGGGAACCAAACACTACACGTATCCCTAACTATAACCCTTAACGTAACACTAAATCTAACCCTAATCATAAATCTAACCATAAAACTAACCATCACCCTATGCAAAATCCTAAACTTTACATTTATACTAACACTAAGACAAAACCTAACTCTAAGCCTAAACTTAATCCTAATCCTAAATATATCCGTAACCCAAACCCTTACCCTAACAGTAACTATAAACCTTACCCTAATTCTAAACCTAACTCTAACACTAATACTAAAATATCCCTAACCATAATACTAACACAAACACTAAACCTAACACTAACTTTAAACCCAATCCTAACCTTAATCATAAACCTTACCCTATCCTTTTTTTTAAATTTATTTTTTATTGGTTGTTCAAAACATTATAAAGCTATTGACATATCATATTTCATATAATAGATTCAAGTTGGTTATGAACTCCCAATTTTACCCCAAATACAGATTGCAGAATCACATCAGTTACACATCCACATTTTTACATAATGCCCTATTAGTAACTGTTGTATTCTGCTACCTTTAGTATCCTCTACTATCCCCCTCCCTCCCCTCCCATCTTCTCTCACTACCCCATCCACTGTAATTCATTTCTCTCCTTGTTTATTTTCCCATTCCCCTCACAACCTCTTATATGTAATTTTGTATAACAATGAGGGTCTCCCTCCATTACCATGCAATTTCCCTTTCTCTCCCTTTCCATCCCACCTCATGTATCTGTTTAATGTTAATCTTTTCTTCCTGCTCTTCCTCCAAGCTCTGTTCTTAGTTGCTCTCATTATATCAAAGAAGACATTTGGTATTTGTTTTTTAGGGATTGGCTAGCTTCACTAAGCATGATCTGCTCTAGTGCCATCCATTTCCCTGCAAATTCTATGATTTTGTCATTTTTTAGTGCTGCGTTGTAATCCATGGTGTATAAATGCCACATTTTTTTTTATCCATTCATCTATTGAAGGGCATCTGGGTTGGTTCCACAGTCTAGCAATTGTGAATTGTGCTGCTATGAACCTCGATGTGGCAGTATCCCTGTAGTACACTCTTTTAAGGTCTTCAGGGAATAGTCCGAGAAGAGCAATAGCTGGGTCAAATGGTGGTTCCATTCCCAGCTTTCCCAGGAATCTCCATACTGCTTTCCAGATTGGCCGCACCAGTTTGCAGTCCCACCAGCAATGTACAAGAGTACCCTTTTCCCCACATCCTCTCCAGCACTTGTTCGTTGTTTGACTTCATAATGGCTGCCAATCTTACTGGAGTGAGATGGTATCTTAGGGTGGTTTTGATTTGCATTTCTCTGACTGTCTAGTGATGGTGAGCATTTTTTCCATGTACTTGTTGATTGATTGTATGTCCTCTTCTTGAGAAGTGTCTGTTCAGGTCTTTGGCCCATTTGTTGGATGGGTTATTTGTTTCTATTGTTTAATTTTTTCGAGTTCTTTGTATTACTCTGGATATTAGGGCTCTATCTGAAGTGTGAGGAGTAAAAATTTGTTCCCATGATGTAGGCTCCCTATTTACCTCTTTTATTGTTTCTCTTGCTGAGAGAAAACTTTTCAGTTTAAGTAAGTCCCATTTGTTGATTTTTGTTATCAACTTTTGTGCTATGGGTGTCCTATTAAGGAATTTGGAGCCCGACCCTACAATATGTAGAT
>NW_026007710.1:49191-84976 GCF_001458135.2 Marmota marmota marmota
AAAGAAGAAAAAAAGGCGGGGCGCACTGAGCTTTCTTTGCCTCAGGTACTTACAATCCACTGCTGATTACACACTCAGCTTCTCTGCCCGGAGCGAAGTGAAAGAGGAAGCAGATGGGAGCAAAGCGCCCGCGGCTCTCCTTACCCTATCCTTAACCCTAATCCTATCCATATCTCTAACCCTAACCCTAAACATAACCCTAACCCTAACACTAAAACTAACTTTAACATTAATCCTAAAGCTAGACTTAACCCAAACCCTAACTCTAACACTGAACCTAACCCTTAACTAACACAAAAGTAACACTAACCTGAAATGTAACACTAACCTTAATCCTAACTCTAACAGTAAACATAACTCTAAACCTAATCCTAACACTAACCCCTACCCTAACCCTAACCATAAACCAAAACATAACACTAAACTTAAACCTATCCCTAAACCTAACACTAATCCTAAACCTAACTATAAAAGTAACCATAACACTAATGCTAATCCTAACCCTAAACCTAAATGTATCACTATAACTAAACCTAACACTGAGCCTAACACTAACACTAATCCTAACACTAACCAAACACTAAATCTAAACCTAACCCTAACCCTAACACTAACAATAACACTAACTCTAACCCTAAGCCTAATATTATCCATTACAATAAACCTAACCCTAACACTAACCCTATACCTAGCACTAACCATAAGCCTAACCCTAATCCTAAACCTAACAGTAAACCTCACCTTAACTGTAACCCTAACACTAATCCCAAATGTAAACTTAACCCTGACCCTGACCCTAACCCTTATCTTAACAGAAACCCTAAGCCTAACCCTAACCCTTACAATAACACTAACCCTAAATCTAACCCTAAACCTAACCCTAACCCTAACCCTAATCCAAACAATATCCCTAACCCTAACCCTAATATAAAACATAAGCATAACCCTAATATTAACCCTAATCTTAACCTTAACCTTAACCCTTAAACTAACTCTAACCCTAACCCTAAAACTAACCCTAAACATAACACTAATTCTAACCCAAACCCTCACCCTAACACTTCCTGTAACCTTAAACCTAACACTAAATATAAATCTTACCCTAACCCTAACATGAAAACTCACTCTGTCCCTAACCCTAACCCTAACCCTAACACAAAACCTAAACATAACCTAACCCTAACCTTAACCTTATACCTAAATCTAACTGTAACCCTAACACTAAACCTAACCATATCTTTACTCTAACACTAACAGAAACCTTACCCCTAAACCTAAACCTAACCCTTACCCTAAAACTAACCCTAATTCTACCCTAATTCTAACCATAACTGTAACCTTAAACCTAACACTAATCCTAAAACTAGCCCTAACATTAACCAAAACACTGAACCTAAACCTAACCCTAAACCTAAACCTGACCCTAATCCTAGCTCTAGCTCTAACACTAACCCTAAAACTTAAACTTAAATCTAAACCTAACCCTAACCCTAACACTAACACTAACATTAACCCTAACACAAACACTAATCCTAATACTAACTCTAAAATTTACACCAACCCTAAACCTAACACTAACATTGACAATAAACCTAACATTAATCCTAAACATAACCCTAATTCTAATCCTAATCATAAAATAAATTTTAAGCCTAACCATAACACTAACCCGAACCCTAACACTAACTCTAATCCTAACTCTAACTTTAACCCTAAAACTAACACTAACCCTAAAACTAATTCTAACCCTTACAATAACCATATCCCTAAGTATAACCGTAAACCTACACCTAACACTGACTCTAAACTTAACTGTAACTCTAACCGTAACACTAACCCTAACACTAATTTGAACCGTAACCTAACCTTAACCCTATAATAATCCTAAACCTAACACTAACACTAACATTAAACCTAAACCTAACACTAACCCTAAACATTAACCTAACCCTAACCCTAACCCTAAACCTGAGATTAACACTTATCCTCACCCTGAACATAACCCTAAACCTAACCCTAAACGTAACTGTAATCCTAACACTAACTCTAAACCAAATCCTAACTCTATCCCTAATCCTAACTGTAATACTGAACCTAACCCTAAGTCTAACCTTAACACAAACCCTAATCCTAACACTAACCCAAACCATAACCCTAAAACTAACACTAACCCTAACCCTAACCATAAACATTTTCCTAAACCTAATCCTAAATCTAATTCTACCCATAACACTAAACCTAACACTAACTCAGAAACTAACCCTAAAGCTAACCCTAACACTCACCCCAAACCTAAATCATCCATTACACAAAACAAAACACAAACTCTTAACCAACACTAAACCTAGCCTTAAAATTAACCCTGAAACTAACAATAACCCTAACTCTAACACTAATCCTATAACTAAACCTAACGCTAAACTTAAACCCAACAGTAAACCTAACCCTAACCCTAACACTAACACTAACACTAACCCTTATCCTAACACTAAACTTAACCCAAACCCTAACCCTAAACATAACACTAACCCTAACACTAACACTGACACTATCCCTAAATCTAAACCTTAACCTAAACCCAAACCATACTCTAACAGTAACCCCAATGCTAACACTAACCCTAACCCTCACCCTAAACTCAACCCTAATTCTAACCCTAACACTAAACCTAATCCTTATCCTAACATTAATTTTAGCACAAAACCTAAACCTATCCTGAAGCATAACACTAAACCTAATCCTAAAACTAACATTAGCCCAAACCCTAACCATAACCCTAAACATAACCCTAACACTTAAAAAAACTCCAAACATAACTTTAACCCTAAAACATACACAAAAACTAACCATAACCTTAAACTTTACCCAAAGCCTAACACTAACAAAACCCAAACCCTAAATCTATCTTTAACCCTAACCCTAACACTACCCCTAACCTGAATGCTAACCCTATATCTAACACTAAAACTAACCATAACCCCAACATTAACACTAACCCTAACCCAAACCCTGACACTAACCCAAACCCTAACCATAAATCTAACACTAACAGTAACCCTAAATCTAACCCTAACTGTACCCTAACCCTAATCGTAGCCTTCATACTAACCGTAATGCTAACCCTAATCCTGAACCTAACACTTACCCTAAAAAAAACCTAACCCTAATCCTAAACCTAACCCTAACACTAACCATAATTTTAAACCTAAGTGTAAACCTAACCCTAGCCCTAACCCTAATCATAACACTAACCCTAACCCATAACCTAACCCTAATGCTAACACTTATCTTAACCATAACTCTAACTCTGAACCTGATTCCAACCATAACTCTAAACCTAAACCTAACACTAAACCTAACCTTGTCCTAACACAAACCCTAACCCTAACCGTAACCCTAATACTAACCCTAAACATAAACCTAACCCTAACACGAAATATGATCGTAACGTATCACTAACCCTAACACTAATCTTAACATTAACCTAACCCTAACCATAAAACTAACACTAAACCTAACCCTAAACCTATCCCTGACACTAACCCTAACCCTAGAACTAACATTAACCCTAAACATAACCCTAAATCTAAACCTAACACTAAACCTAACCCTAAACCTAACATTAATGTTAACCCTAACCCTAACCCTATACCAAACACTAATCCTAATCCTAACTCCAAAACTAACCCTAAACCTAAGCCTAACACTAATATAACTAACCCTACATCTAACTCTAATGTTAACCCTTATCCTAACCCCAACACTAATCCTAAAACTAACTCTGACATAAAACATAATCATAACCGTAAAACTAACCCTAAACCTAACCTAACCATAAACCTAACTCAAACTTTAACCCTAAAACTAACAATAAATCTAACCCTTACCCTACCCCAAACTCTAAATTTAACCATAACTCTAAACCCAAAAGTAACCCTAATCCTAACCTAACTCTAACCCTAACACCAATCCTAACACTAAACTGAACCATAACCCAAATCTTAACACTAACACTAACCCTAAAACTAACATAACCCTAACACTAGACTTAACCCTAACCCTAAACAAAGCACTAAACCTAACCCTAACCCTAAACCTAAACCTAAACCTAACACTGACACTAACCCAAAACCTAACCCAATTTCTTTACCTAACTCTAAACCTAACCCTATTTTTTTATAACCCTAACCCTAACCCTAACCCAAAACCTAACACAAACCCTATACCAAACCTATTCTAAACCCTAACTCAAAACCTAACCAAAAACTACACCTAACCCTAACTATAACACTTATTCTAACACTAAATCTTACCATAAACTTAAACCTAACAGAAAATCTAACCCTATCCCTAAACTAAAATTTCACACTAAATTTTATACTAACCCTGAGACTAGACCTAAAACTAACCCTAATCTTAACACTAACCCTAAATGTAACCTTAATCCTAAACCTTAACCCAACACTAACCATAACCCTTACCCTAACCCTAAACCTAACTCTAACACTAATCCTAAACCTAACCCTATCCTTAACACTAACACTATTCCTAAACCTAACCCTAACTTTAACCTCAACCCTAACCCTATTCCTAAACCTAACCCTATCCTAAACCTAATCTCATCCATAACTCTAACCAAAAATAAACATAACCCTAGCCCTAACACTCTTAAATCTAACACTAACCATAATGATAACCCGAACCCTACCATTAACCATAACCATAAGCATAAGCTTAACCCTAACACTAAACTTACCTTAAAACTAACCCTAACCCTAGACCTAACACTAACCCTAAACCTAACCCTGGCATTAACCCTGACACTAACACAAACCCTAACCCTAACACTAACACTAAACTTAATCCTAACCCTAAACCTAAAACTAACTCTCAACCTCATCCTAACACTAACCCTAACCCTAACTCTAACCCAAACCATAACTCGAACCCTAAACCTAACCATAAAACTAAAACTAACCCTAACCCTAACTATAACAGTAAGCCTACTAATAACACTAATCCTAACTCTAACCCTAAACCTACCTCTAAATCTAATCTAAACACTAAGCCTATCACTAATGTTAACCCTAACTCTAAACATAAACCAAACCCTAACTCTAAACCTAACCCTAAAACTAACTTTCACACTAACCTTCACACTAATACAAACCCTAAATTTAACCCATACCCTAACCCTAACCCTATGTCTAACCTTAACCCTAACCCTAACTCTTACCCTGAACACTTACACTAACCCTATTCCTAGCTTTAATCTTAACCCTAATATAACAGTAACCCTAATACTAATACGAACCCTAACCTAAACCTAACTGTAAAACTAACATGAGGCCTGAGGTTAACCCTAACCCAAAACCTAACAGTAAAACTTACCTTAACCCTAAACCTAGCCCTATCACTAAACATAACACTAAACTTGACCCTAAACCTAAACCTTATCGTTAACCTAACCCTAAATCTAAACCTAAACCTAAGCCAAATCCTACACATAACCCTAAACCTAACACTAACCCAAACCCTAACCCTAAAGCTAACACTAACCTTAACCCTAAACCTAATCTTAAGTTTAATTCTTACACTAACCATAAACCTAATCCTAACCCTATCCTAACACTCACCCTAACTCTAAGTCTAATACTAACTGAAACCCTAACACTAATACTTAAGACTAACCCTAACTCTAACCTAAAACCTAACACTAAATCGAAAACTAAAAAAAAAAAAAATCTATTTTTAATCCTAATACTAACCCTAACACTAACCCTAACTTTAACTGTAATCATTCCCTAAAACTAACCCTAAACATAAACCTAACCCTAACACTAACCCTTAACCTAACCCTAACCCTAAACCTAACCCTAATCCAAACAATAAAGCTAACACTAAAACTAACCCTAACACTCTCCATAACCCTAAAATTAACATTAATTATAAACCTAACCCTAAACAAACACCAAACCAATCCTCATCCTTAACACTAACCCTAACACTACCCCTAACCCTAATATTAACCCTAATACTAAACAAAACCCCATTCCTAATAATAACCCTAATCCTAACCCTAAAACCTTCCCAAACATTAAAACTACACGTATTTCTAAATCTAAATGAAACACTAACCCAAACCCTTACTCAAACCCTATTCCTTACACTAATCCTAACCCTAACACTAACCATATACCTAACGCTAACCCTAAACCTAACACTAAGTCTAAGCCTAACCCTAACACTAACCCTATCTATAAAACTAATCCTAACCCTAACACTAACCCTAACCTTATAACAGACACTAAACCTAACCCTAACACTAACCAGAACACTAACTCAAGCCCTGTCCTTAACCCTAAACATAAAATTACCCCTAACTCTAAAACTAACACTAACACTAAACCAAAACCCAATCCTAATAATAACCCTAATCCTAACCATAACCATAACCCTTGCCCATACCCTAACGCTAACCCTATCCCTTAACCTAAACAAAACACTAAACTGAACATGAACCTTAAACCTAATCCTAACACTAAACCTAAACCTAACACTAACCCTAACTCTAAACCTAACCTGAACCTAACACTAAGTCTAACTATAAATGTAAGACTAATCCTAACTTTAAAACTAATCCTAAAACTAACACTAACCCTAAACCTAACCCTAACACTAACAATAAACCTATCTCCACCCATAACACTAAACCTAACCCTAAATAATTTTAACCATAACCCTAACCCTAAAAGTAACCCTAATCTTAAATTTAACATTAAACATAACACTAACCATAAACCTAACCATAACCATAACCATAACCCTATCCCTAAACTTATTCCGAACACTAACCCTATCCGTAAACCTAACCCTAATCCAAACCCTAACCTAACCCTAAACTTAATTTTAACTGTAACCCTAAACCTAAACCTAACCCTAAAAAAACCTAACTGTAACACTAACCATAACCCTAAACCTAGCACTATCCCTAACCCTCTCCATAAAACCTAACACCAATCCTAACCCAAACTTAAAAACTAGCAATAATTTTTACCATAACCCTAAACCTAACACTAATCCTAAATCTAACTCTAAACTTACCCCTTCACCTAGCACTAACTCTAATCCCAACTCAAAAAATAACCCTAACCCTAACCATATCACTAGAACTAACCCTGGCAGTAAACCTGACAGTAACTCTAAACCTAACTCTAACACTAATATTAACCCTAACCCTAATCCTAAACTTAACCCTAAACCTAACACAAACCCTAACCAAAAACTAACCCTAACACTAAGCCTAAACCTAAAGCTTACCCTAAGAGTAAACCTAATTCTAACACATACCCTAACCCTAACAATAACCCTAACTCTAACAGAAACAAACACTAACCCTAACCCTGAACTTAACCCTAACACTAACACTAACCCTAACCCTTACACTAACACTGAACCTAACAATTACCAGAACAGAAACCCTAATCCTAACCCTAACCATAATCCTAACACTAAACCTAACCGCACACCTAACCGTAAACCTAATTCAAATCATTTCACTATCCCCAATCTTAACCCTAATCCTAACACAAAATTTAACCCTAACTCTAACACTATCCGTAATCCTAACTGTAATCCTGAGCTTAACCCTAGTTCTAACATTAATACAATCCATAATCCTAACTCTAACCCTAACCCTAACCCTTACACTAACCCTAACCCTAACCATTAACTTTACCCTAACCCTAATCCTAAATCTAATTCTAACCATATCTCTAAAGCTAACACTAACACTAAACCTAATACTCACCCTAACCCTAACCACAACCCTTACCCAAACCCTAAGCAAAATGTAACACTAACCGTAAACCAACCCTAAACCTAAGCTTAAACTTAACCCTAATACTAAACCTAACCCTAACTCTAACACTAACCCTAAACCTAACCCTAACACTAACCGTAAACCTAAATCTAACAATAACCCTAAGCTTAAACCCAAACCTATAATTAACCTAACACTAACAATAACACTAACCCTAAACCTAACACTAACCCAAAAGCTAAACCTAATGCTAACACTAACACTAACACAACCTCAATCCTAACCGTAAACCTAACCCCAAACCTAACTCTAACACTAACCCCTATGCTAACACTAACCCTCACCTCACCCTCACCCTAACCCTAACACTAATTCTAACCCTAAACATAATCCTAATGCTATCCCTAATTCTAACACTAAATCTAACCCTAACCATAAGCATAACACTAACCCTAACCCTCAATCTAACCCCAACCCAAATCCTAACACAAACTGGAACCCTAACACTTAACTGAGCTCTAAACCTAACCTTAACCGTAAACCATACACTAAACCTAACACAACCTTAACCCATACCCTAACCCTAACACTTACACTAAACCAAACCCCAAACCTAAAGGTAACACTAACACTAACCCTAACCCTAAATCTATGTCTAAACCAAATACTAACCCTATCTCTAACACTAACCCTAAATATAACCCTAACTGTAACATCAACCCGAACCCTAACACTAACCTAAACCTAACCCTAACCATAACCCTAACACTAACAGTATCACTAACCCTAACCCTAACTCTACCTAACACTAATCCTAACCCTAACGCTGTGCTTAATGCTAACCATAACCATAACCCTAATCCTGATCCTAACACTTACCTTAACATAAAACCTAACCGAAAACCTAAACCTAACTCTATCAATCACTGTAATTTTAACCCTAAACTTCACCCTAACCCTAACACTAACCCTAACACTAACCTTAACACATAACCCTAACCCTAACACTAATCCTAAACCTAAAACTAACCTTAAAGCTTATCCTAACCATAACTCTAAATCTAACCCTAACTCTAAACCTAACCCTAAACCTAACACAAAACCTAACACTAACTGTCACCCTAAACCTAACCCTAAACCTAACACAAAACCTAACACTAACTGTCACCCTAAACCTAACCCTAAACCTAACACAAAACCTAACACTAACTGTCACCCTAAACCTAACCCTAAACCTAACACAAAACCTAACACTAACTGTCACCCTAAACCTAACCCTAAACCTAACACAAAACCTAACACTAACTGTCACCCTAAACCTAACCCTAAACCTAACACTAATCCTAAACCAAACCCTAAGCATAACCTTAAACCTAACACTAATCCTAAAGCTAACCCTAACCTTTACCATAACACTAACCCTAAACCAAACCCTAAACCTAAACCTGACCCTAACCCTAAAACAAACAATAATCCTAATCCTAAATCTAAAACTAACCCTAAACCTAACCCTATCACTAACATTAACACTAACCATAAACCTAATCCTAACTCTAACCCTAAACCTAACATAAAACATAAGCATAACCCTAACACTATACCTAACTATAATATAACCCTAAAACTAACACTAACCCTAACACTAACCAAAACACTAACCCTAACACTGACCTTAACCCTAATCCTATACTTAAACCTAGCTCTCAATCTAAACCTATCCATAACCCTAACACTAACCCTATCCCAAAACCTAACCCTAACACTAACCCTAACTGTAACCATAACACTAACCCTAATATAAACACTAACGCTAACCCTAACACTATTGTGAAGCCTAAAACTAATCTTAACCCTAAAATTAAACGTAACCCTAACCCTAATGCTGACACGAACCCTAACTCTAAACATAACCCTAAACCTAAAACTACCTCTAAATCTAACACTAACACTAAACCTACAACTAACACTAACCATAACTTAAACCCTATCACTAATTGTAACCCTAACACTAAAACTAACCCTAAGTATAATACTGAAACTTAAGAATAAATGTAACCCTACACCTAATCCTAACCCTATCCACAACCCAACACATAACCCTAAGCCTAAACCTTAACCTAACACTAAACCTAACCCTAACACTAACCCTAACCCTAAACACTAAACCTATCCAAAACCCTATCCCTAACCCTTACCATAACACTAAATCTAATACTAATCCTAACAGTAATCCTAAACTTATACCTAAACTTAAACCTATCTATAACCCTAAACCTAACCTAACAATTACCCTAACACTAAACCTAACCCTAAAACTAATCCTAACCATGACTGTAACCCTAACAATCACCCTAACCCTATTCTTCACCCTAACACTAATCCTAACCCTTACCCTAACCCTAACCCTAACCCTAAATCTACCCCTAATCATAAACCTAACTCTCATGCTAACACTAAAACTTATCCTAACCTAAACGTAATCGTAAAACTAACCCTAAATCTAACCCTAACCCTATCCATAACTCTTACCCAAACTCTAAACATAACCATAACACAAACACTAATTTTAATCTACACCTAACACTAACTCTAATCCTAACCATAAAATGAACCCTAACACTAACCATAATCCTAATTCTAACTCTGAACCTAACCCTAACCATATCAACAACAATTATTTTAACCCTAACACAAAACCTAACATTAACACAAACCCAACCCTAGAAATAAAACTAACCCTATCCCTAACACGACCCAAACACTAATCTAAACATAGTAACACTAACCCTAATCCTAAAACTAACACTAAGCCTAAACCAAACCCTAATCCTAGAACTAAACCTAATTCTAAAACTAACCCTAACCCTAATTCTAACACTCAAAACCTAACAGGAAACCTAACCCTAATCCTAACCCTAACAATAACTCTAATCCTAATACTAATGTTATCTTTAACCATAACCCTAACCCGAAATCTAAAACTAACCCTAACCCTAACACTAACCTTAACCCTATCCCTAACCCTCACACTAAGGCTAACACTAACCTGAACCCTAACTCTAACTCTAACCCTAAACCTAACCTTAGCCTTAAGCCTAACCATAACACTAATTCTAAACTTAAAATAAATTATAATCCTAACACTAACCCTAATACTAACCCTAACACAAAAGCTAAAACTAACCCTAACATTTAACCTAACACTAACCCTAACAATAACCTTAACCTTACACTAACCCTAAATTTAGCCTAACCCTATCATGAATATTAACCCTAATCATAAACCTTATCCCTACCCCTAACCCTAACACTAACACTAACCTTAAACCTAACCCTATCACTAACTTTAACCCTAAACATAATCCTAATCCTATCCCTAAAATTAATCCTATAAATAAATCTAAACCTAAACCTAAACTAACCCTTACACAAACCCTAATACTAATCTAACCCTAACCCAAACCCTAATCCTAACCCTAACACTAAAAATAATCCTAACCCAAAACCTAACGCTAACCCTAACAATAAACTTACCCTAACCCTAACACTGACACTAACCCTAACCCTAATATGAACCCTAATGCTAATCCAAAGCGTAAATATAACCCTAACTGTAACCCTAACACTGACGCTAAATGTAAAACTAACAGTAGTTCTAAATATAACACAAAGTGTAAACTTAACACTAACATTAAACATAACAGTAACTCTAAAACTAAATTTAACCCTAAACCTAATCCTAATTCTAACACTAAAACTAACCCTAACCATATTCCTGAACCTAACCATAACACTAACCTTAGTACTAACCCTACACCTCACCCTAACCCTAACCCTAACACCAAACCTAACCGTAACCCTAACCTAACTCTAAACATAACACTAAACCTAACCCTAACACTAACCCTAGCCCTAACACTAACCCTATCCCAAACCTTTACCCTAACCCTAACCCTAAAACTAACCATATCCCTCACCCTAACCCTAAACCTAACCCTAGTCTTATGCAAAACACTTAAATTAACAATAATCCTCACACTAACACAAACCTAAGCCTAACCTAAACCCTAAACTTAAAACTAAAAATAAACCTTACCCTAAACCTTACCTTAACCCTAAAACTAACTCCATTCTAATTCTAGCCCTAAACCTAAACCTAACCCTAACACTAACATTAACCCTAAACCTAACCATAACACTAAGCCTAAACCTAACCCCTAACCATAAACCTAACCTTAACCCTAATCCTATCCATAAATCTTAACCTAACCTTAAAAATAACACAATACAAACCCTAATTTTAACCTAACCCTTATCCTAATCCTAAAACCAATCCTAACACTAACCCTAATCCATACCCTAACCGTAAATCTAACACTAACCCTTTTAACAACCATAATCATAAACCTAAAGCTAAACCTCATGTTAACACTAACCCAATCTTTAGAAATAACCCTAACCCTAAACCAAATACTGACATTAACCCTTACAACTAACAGAAACAATAACCCAAACCCTAAACCTAACACTAAACTTAAGCCTAACCCTAACCCTTAAGCTAAATCTAATCCTAATCCTACCCCTATTCCTACACCTAACCCTATTTTTAACTAGGACACTAACTCATAACCTAATATTAACCATAACCCTAAACCTAACTGAACCTTAACACTGACCCTAACCCTAATCCTAACCCTAAATCTAACACTAACCCTTGCCATAACTATAACACTAACCCTCACAAGAACGCTAACCTAACCCTAAAACTTAACTTACCACAAAACCTAACCCTGACCTTAAACCTTACACTTACACTAAACCTAACCTTAAACCTAGCCGTATATCTGACCCTAACACTAACCCTAACCCTAATCCTAATCCTATCAATAATCCTAACCCTAACTGTAACACTAACCCTAAGCCTAACATGACCAAACCCTAATTTAAACTTAACACTAACCCTAAACCTAACCATAACATAAACCATAACTGTAACACTAAACCGAATCCTAACCCTATCCCTTACCCTAACTCTAATTCTAACTCAAACCCTAAGAGTAACCCTAAAACTAACCCTAACACTAACTCTAACCCTAAGCCTACCGTTATCCCTAACACTAAACCAAACACTTACCCTAAACCTACTCCTAAAACTAATCCTAACACTAACCCAAACCCTATCCCTAACCATTACCCTATCAGTAACCCTAAACTTAACCCTATCCCTAATTCTAATCCTAAACCTAAACCTTACCAGAACCCTAACATAAAACATTAGCCTAACACTAACACTAACCCAAATTCTAACTCTAACCCTAACTCTAATTCTATGCATAATACTAACCCTAACCCTAACACTAAATCTAACCCTAACCCTAAACCTAAACCTAACTGTAACCCTAAACCTAACTGTAACACTAAACCTAACATTAAACTTACCCTAACACTAATCCTAAACCTAACTGTAACCCTAACCCTTATAGTATCAATAAACCTAACATACCCCTAACCCTAACACAAAATGTAACCCTCTCCTAACCCTAACCCCAACCATGAACCTAACCAAAACCGTAACACTAACCCTAAACATAATCCTCACTCTAACACTTACGCAAACACTAACCCTAACCTAAACTTAATCCTAACAATATCCATAACCATAACCTAACACAAATCCTAACTCTAAACCTAACCTTAACCGTAACCCTAACACTAAACCTAACAAAAATTCTTACCCTAACCTCAACACTCTTATTCTAACACTAAACCTAACTGTAACCCTAACTCTAATCCTCAATCAAACTAAAACCCTAACCCTAATCCTAACACTAAACCAAACATTAATTCTAACCCTAAACCTAATACTAACACTAAACCTAATTCTAACACTAATCCTAATAATAACCCTTAACCTAAACATAACATAATTTTAACACTAAACCAAACCCTAATTCTAACCCTAACAGTAACACTAAGCCTAACTCTAAACATAATCCTTACTAAATTTAACACTAAACCTAACCGGAAGCCTAACCCTAACTTTAACACTAACCTAAACCTAACACTAACACTAAAACAAACCCTAACCCTAACCCTAACCTTAGCTTTAACAATAATCCTAAAGTTAACCCTAACCATAAACTAACCCTAAACCTAACCCTAAAACTAATACTTAACTTAAAACTACCCCTACCCTAACTTAAACCCTAACAATAAATCTAAGCCTATACATGAACACAATCCTAACCCTAACCATAAACCAAACCCTAATCATAACCATGACCCTAACACTAACCCTAACCCTAAACCTAAACCTAATACTAACCCTCACCCTAACTCTAACCCTAACTGTAACCTAACCCTAACAGTACTGCAATACAAACCCTAACCCTAAAATTAAACCTAACCCTAACCCTAACACTAACCCTACACCTAACACTAAACCTAACCCTAAACATAAGCCTAATCATAAACTTACCACTAAATCTAACCCTATCTCTAACCCTAACACGAACCCTAACAATAACCCTAAACCAAAACTTAACCCTAACCATAAACCTAACTCTAACCCTAACCCTATAATTAATCCTAACACTAAACCTAACCCTAACACTAAAACTAACCTTAACTCTAACCCAAACACTAAACATGAACATAATCGTAACCTAACACTAATCCTATCCCTAATCATAAACTTAACCCTGAACCTAAATCTAACCCTAACCTTCACACTAAACCTAACATTAACCCTAACACTATATCTAACACAAACCCTACCCTAGCCCTAATCCTAACACTAAACCCATCTCTAACGCTAACCCTAACACTAATCCTTACCCTAAAACGAACCCTAACACTAACTCTAATACTAATCCTAACCCTAAACCTAACAATAAACCGAATCGAAACACTTACCCTAACCATATTCCTAACCATAAACTGAAGTCTAAACTTAGCCCTAATCCTAATACTGACACTAACACAAACCCTGACCCTAAACCTAAAACTAACCTTACCCTAACCCTAACATTAACAATATACTTAACCCTAAACCTAACAATAAGCATAACCCTAACCCTTAAGGTAACCCTAACCCAACATAAACCTTAACCCTAACCTAATCCTAAACCTAACCCTATCACTAACCCTAAACATAAACCTAACACTATATCTTACACTCACCCTAACCCTAATACTAACCCTAATACTAACCCTAAACCTAACCCTAATCTTAAACCTAATCATAAAACTAAATCTAATCCTATTAATAATGCTGAAACTAACCCTGACCATACCCCTTCCCCTAACACAAAATCTAACCCTAAAACTAACACTAACCTTAATCTTAACTCAAACTCTAACCTTAACAACAACACTAACCTTAAATCTAACCCTATTCCTAAACACAACCCTAGCCCTAACCGTAACTCTAATAATAAATCTAATCCTAAATGTAATCCTAAACCTCATGCTTCCCCTAAAACTAACCATATCCCTGACACTAACCTTATCCCTAAACCTAACTCTAAACCTATACATAAATCTATCCCTAACACTAACCTTAACTCTAAATTTAACACTAACAATAACCCTAAAGCTATCCCTTACTCTAATCCTAACACTAAACAAACTATATTGAAAACTCTAATCCTATCATGAACCCTAACCCTAACACTAACACTTATCTTATCCTAATCCTAACCTAATAATTATCCTAAACCTAACTCTAAACCTAAACATACCTTATCCCTAAACCTAAACCTAACTTTGAAGCTAACACTAAATATAAGCCTAAACTTCACCCTAAACATAACCCTAATAGTAACCCTAAACCTAGTCTTAAACCTAACCCTACCCCTAACCCTAAACCTAAACCTAACAATAGTCCTAACTGCAACACTTACCCTAACTTTAACCCTAACCCTAGCATAAACCTATACACTAAACCTAAACCTACCTTTAACACTAAACCAAAACCTAAACCTAACTATAACCCTAACCCTAACACTAAGTCTAACCATAACCATAACCATAAAACTAAACTTTACCCTAACCCTAAACCTAACCATAACCCTAAGAAAACCCTAAGACTAAACCTAATCCCAAATTTCACCCTAAAAATATCCCTAGCCCTTCCCTAAGAGTAACCCTAACCCTTACCCTAACAGTAACCCTAACTGTAACCCTATACTTAACCCTAAACCTATCCCTAACCTTAACCCTAAACCTAACCCGAACACTAACCATAACCCTATACCTAACCGTAAACCTAAACCTAACAGTAAACATAAACATAACCCTAAACCTAACACTACCTAAACCGTAACCATAACACTAACTTTAACCCTAAAACTAAGCCTAATTTTAAACCAAACCCTAACCTTCACCTTAAGTTTTACACTCACCCTAATCCTAACACTAACAATAAACATAATTCTAAAACTAACCCAAACAATAACACTAACAATAACAATAAACCTACACTAAAACTTTCCCGAAGCCTAACCATAAAAAAACCCTTTCCCTAAACCTAAACCTAAGCCTAACCCTAACACTAACACTAATCCTAACCCTAACCCTAACCCTAAACCTAACCCTAATCCTAGCACTATCCCTAACACTAACCCTAACAATAAGCCTAACCCCAAGCCTAACACTAACTATAAAAATATCCACAATCCTAACCCTAACCCTAACCCTAACACAAACACTAACCAAAACCAAAAGCTAACCCTAACCCTAACCCTAACCCTAACAATAACCGTAAAACTAATCCTAACCCTATCCCTAACACTAACGCTATCCCTAACCCTAACCCTAATGCTAACACTAAGCTAACCTTAAAGATAAAAGTAACACTTAATCTAACATTGACCTTATCCATAAAACTAAACCTAACCCTAACCCTTATCCTAAGTGTTATCAATGGGAGTTCATAACCCACTTGAATCAAATGTATGGAAGATGATATGTCATGAGCTGTGTAATGTTTTGAACAACCAATTAAAAAAAAAAAAGAATAAATGTAACCCTAACAATGACCCTGACTCTAATCCTAACCCCAAACCTAACACTAGCCCTAATCCTAACCCTAACCCTTATCCTAAACCTCACACTAAACCAAACCCTAACCCTAGTCCTAACACTAACCCTAACACTAACCCAAACCTAATCCTAATTCTAAATGTAAAACTAACCCTAAGCCTAAACCTAAACCTAACAATAACAAAAACCCTATCCTAACCCAAAACCTACACTAACCCTAATCCAATAAATATACTAATTCTTAACCCTAACACTAACTTTAACACTAAAATTTAACTTAACCTTAACACTAACCCTAACCCTATCCCTAATACTAATCCTAAATTTAACCATTACCCTAACCCTAACCTTTAGCCTATCCATAACCCTAACCCTAACATAAACCTCAATCCTAACCTATCCCTAACCCTAACCCTAAAAGTAAACCTAGCACTAAACCTAACACTATACATAACCCTTAACCTCATACTAATCTTAACCCTAACCCTATCCCTAACCCTAAAAGCAACCCTAACCCAAATCCTAAACATAACCTAATACTAACACTAACACTAAACCTATCCTGAAACCTAACCTAACTGTAACCCTACAATAACACTAAACCTAAATTTCCCTAATACTAATAGAAACACTAAATTAATCTCTAACTTTAAAACTAAAATTAAACCTAACAATAACAATAAACCTGGACCCTAACCCAAAACCTTAACTTAAGCCTAACCCCAACACCATAAGTGTCCGAAACCCTAAACCTAACTCTATCCTTAACCCATCCCTAACCGTAACCTAACCCCAACCTTAACACTAACCCTAACACTAATCCAATCACTAACCCTGACAATAAAAATCTAACTAAAACTAACCCTAAACCTAACCCTAATCTTTAAACTAACACTAACCCTAACCCTAAAACTAAACCTATCCCCAACCCTAACACTAACCCAATCCTAACACTACCTCTAAACCTAAACCTAACCCTAAAGCTAACATTAAACCTAACTGTAAGCCTTACCCTAACACTAACACTAACACACACCCTAACCTTAACCCTAACTTTAACAATAACCCTAAAGTTAACCGTAACCAAAAACTAACCCTAACCCCAATCCTAAAATTAATCTTTACCCTAAAACTAAGCCTACCCTAATTTAAAGCCTAACAATAAATCTAAGCCTGTACCTAAACACAATCCTAACCCTAAACATAAACCTAACCCGAACCATAACCATGACCCTAACACTAACTCTAACACTAAACCTAAACTTAATCCTAACCCTCACCCTAACTCAAACCCTAACTGTAACCTAACACTAAAAGTAACGCAATACTAACCCTAAACCTCATTTTAAACATTACTCTCATCCTAATCCTAACCCTAATCCTAACCCTAACCCTAGACCTAACACTAAACCTAACACTAACCCTAAGCGTAATCATAAACCTAACACTAAACCTAACCCTATCCCTAAATTTAACACTAAACCTAACCACAAGCCTAACCCTAACTCTAAACCTAACATTAACCCTAACTCTAAAACTAACCCTAACACTAAAACTAACCCTAACCCTAACCCTAACAATAAATCTAAACATAACTGTAACCCAATACTAAACCTACCCTTAATCATAAACCTAACACTAAACCTAAATCTAACCCTAATCCTAACGCTAAAACTAACACAAACCCTACCCTAACCCTAACGTTAACCTAAGTTTAACGCTAATCCTAACCCTAACCCTTACCCTAAACCTAACCCTAACACTAAATCTAATCCGAATTCTAACCCTAAACCTATCAATAAACCAAACCGTAATCCTTACTCTAACCATATTCCTAACCATAAACTTAAGTCTAACCTTAACTCTAACCCTAATTTTGACAGTAACCATAACCCTAACCCTGACCCAAAACCTAACATAAAACCTAAACGTAAGCCTAACTTTAACCCTAATCCTAACACTAACACAAACCCTAACCTAATCCTAAACCCATATCTAAAATAATCCTCAAAGTAACCATAAATCTAATCCTAAACCTAACACTAACCTTTACACAAGACTTAACACTAACCCTAATCTATACACAAACCTTAACCATAAACCTAATATTAACCCTAACCCTAACCCTAACACTAACACTAACCAAAACACCAACCCCAACTCTAACACTAATGGTATAAGTGACCCTAACCCTAAACATAAACTTAACCCAAATGCTAAAACAAATGCTAAACTTAAATTTTATCTTAATCCTAACACAAAATTAACTCTAATCTTAAAACTAACCCTAACCCTAAAACTAACTCTAACCCTATTCCTAACCCTAAACCTAAACCTAACACAAACCCCAAACCTAACCATAACAGTAATCCAAATCTAACCCTAAACCTAATACTAACCTATCGCTCAGCCTTACACTAAAAATAACCCTAACTCTAAAACTAAAACCAAAACCTAAGCCTGACCATAACACTAACCCTAATCCTAACACAAAATTTAAACCTAACACAAACCCTAACTCTAACCATATTCCTAAAGTAATTCTAACCCTATTCATAAAACTAACATGAATTCGAAGCATAACCGTAACCCTTTATCTAACCCTAAAGAAAATATTAAAACAAACCCTAACCCTAACCATAGAACTAGCCCTAAACCTAAACCTAACACTAAATGTTAAACTAACCCTAATCCTAAACCTAACGCTAACACTAAACTTAACACTATCCCTAATACTAACACTTACCATAACCCTAACCCTAACCTTAATCCTAACCGTAACCTTAATCCTAACCCTAACACTATCCCTTACCCTAAACCTAACCCCCAACCTAACCCTAACAGGAACTCTAAACCTAACCCTAACCCTACAACTAACCCTAACCCTCACATTACCCTAATTTTAACACTAAACCTTACACTAAACCTAAATTTAACTTTAATCCTAACACTAAAACTGACCCTACACCTAAACCTGACTCTAACATTAACCCTGATACTAAACCTAACACTAAACTTAACTATATCCCTAACCCAAAACCCAAATCTAATTTTAACCTTAACAATAAACTTAACCCTAATGCAAAGCCTAATTCAAAACTTAGCTCAAGACCTAACCTAACCCTAACTCTAACCCTTACCTAAACCTAACACTAAATCTAAAAATAAACCTAACCCTAATTCTAAAACTGACCATGACTCTAACCCTAACCATAAAACTAACCTTAACATTAACCCTAACCCTAACCCTTACCCTAAATATAACCCTAAATCTAATAAAAAATCTAACACTAACCCTTACAGAAAACCTAACCCTAACACTAAACCTAACATTGACTCTAACCATAACCCTAATCCTTACCGTAACACTTACTCTAAATCTAATTCTAACTTTAATACTTAACCTAAACCTAACCCTAAACCTATCATTAACCCTAACCCTATCTCTAACACAAACCCTAACACTAACATTTACCCTAACCCTAAACCTAACCCCGTCACATACACTGAGCCTAACCCTAACCCTAACACTAACCTTAACCCTAACACTAACACTAAGCCAAACCCAAATGTAACCTTAATTGTAACCCTAACCTTAACCCTACTGTAACCCTAAAACAAACACAAACCCTAACCCTAACACTAACCCTAACCCTAAAACTACATCTAACAGTAACACTAAAACTTTGCCTAATCATAAACTTAACCCTAAAAATGACACTAACCCTAACTCTAAACCTGACCTAACCCTCATCCTAACCCTTATTCTAACACTAACCCTAACCCTAACCCTAACCCTAACACTAGCCCTGAACCTAAACCTAACACTAACTTAACCCTAACCCAAACCTGAAATGTAAACTTAACCCTCACATTAAACCTAACCCTAGCACAAAACTTAATGAAAAACTTAACACTAAACCTAACCTAACCATAACCATAACCCTAAAACTAACATAACCCTAACCCTAACATAATCCTAACACTAACCCTAAACCCAAACCTAACCCAATCACTAACCCTAAACCTAACCCTAACCATAACCCTAAAACTAACATTAACCCTAAGCCTAACCCTAATCCTAACACTAATCCTAAAAATAAGTCTAACCCTAACCTTAATCCTAAAACTAACCCTAACAGTAACACTAACCCTAACCCTAAATCTAACCCTTATCCTATTCATATCTAACACAATCCCTAAACCTAACCATAAACCTAACCCTAAATCTAACACTAACCTTAAAATTAACTTAACCCTAACACTAACCCTAACCCTAAATGTAATATGAACCTTAACCCTCACCCTACATCTAACCCTAACCCTAAACGTAACACATACTATAACCCTATACCTAACCCTAAATTTATACCTAACACAAACTTTAACCAAAACCCTGACCTTAACCTAACCCAAACCCTAAACTTTTTCTGATTCCTAACCGTAACTGTAAACTTAACCCAAAACTTTACCCTAACACAAACCCTAACCCTAATCCCAAACTTAATCCTAAACCTAAGCCTAACACTTACACTAACCCTAAACCTAACAATGATTCTAACAATAACCCTAACAGTGTCCATAAAACAAACCCTAACCCTAATACTTATACTAACCCTAACTTAACCGTAAATCTTATTCTACCCCTACCCCTAAACCAAAAAATAAATCTAAGCATAATTTAACCCTAAACATTAACACCTACCCTAATCATAACCCTAACTCCAACACTTACCCAAACCAAACCATAATGATAACACTAACCCTAACCCTAACACTAACACTAACTCAAACCCCAAATAACCCTACATTTAATCTTAACCGTATACCTAACCCTAACACTAAACCTAAACCTAACCCCAAAAGAAACCCTAATGCTAACCCAAACACTAAACCTAACACAATACCTAACTTTAACCCTAACTTAACACTAACACTAACCCTAAACCTACTCATAACCCTAACCTAAAAGTAACCCTAACACTAACACTAACTCGAAAACTAAACTTAAAACAAAATCTATCCCTAAATAAAAACAAAAAATCTAAACCTAACACAAACCCTAACCTAACACTAAACCTAACCTAACCCTAAACCTATACCTATCTTTAATCGGAATCCTAATTGAAACCATAAACCTAACCCTAACCTAAACACTAACATTAACACAAACCCTAACCATAACCCAACACTAACTCTAAACCTGACCTTAACCCTAATCCTTACACTAATCCTAACGCTATACCTAAAACTAAACGTAACCCTAACTCTAAACCTAACACTTACCCTAAACCTAAATTTAACCCTAAAGCTAACAGTAACCATCACACTAACCCCAACACAAACCCTAACACTAATCCTTACTTTAACTCTAAAACTAACCCTTACCATAACCCTAACAATTACCCTTACCCTAGCATTAACCCTAACCCTAACCCTTACTCTAAAACGAATCCTATACTTAAACCTAATTTTAATACAAACCCTAATCCTAACCCTAACTTTAACCCTAACCCTAGCAATAACCTCTACACTAACGCTAACCCTAAACCTAAACTAATCTTAACCATAATAGTAACCTTGACCCTAAACCTAAAACTAACACTTCAAAAATCTTAAACCTAACCCTAACATTAACAATAATTCTAAACCTAACACTAACCCAAACCGCAACACTATACCTAACACTAATCCTAATTGTAACCCTAAACTTAACCATAAACCTAAACCAAAGCCTAAAACAAAGCCTAACCCTAAACCTAACCCTAATCCTAACAAAAACTTTATCTCAAACTCAAACCCTAACCCTAAACCTAACACTAACTCTAACCCTAAACTTAACCCTATACATAAACATTACACTAACTCTAACTCTAAACCTAAACCTAACGCTAACTATAACCCTAACCCTAAACCTAACACTTAACCTAAACCTAACCTTAAACCTAACCCTAACCCTAACACTAACCCTAAACCTAACATTAACACTATCATGAAACCTAACCCTAAACGTAACCCTAACACTAAAACTAACTCTAGCACTTAACCTAAACCTAACCTAACCCTAACCCTAACACTAACCCTAAATCTAACTCTAACCCAAACACGAACCTTAACCCTAACTGTAACACTAACACTAACCCTAATCCTAACCATGACTCTCACTCTAATCCTAATTGTAACACTAACCATTACAATAACCCTAATCCTAAATTTAACCCTAACATTAGACTTAACCCTAACACTAACCCTAACCCTGACACTAAACTTGAGAGTAAACCTATCACTAACCCTAACTCTAACCTTAACCCTAACAAAAACCATAACCCTAAACTTAACACTAAACCTAAACCTAAGAAAAACCATAAATGAAACCTTTAAACTAAACTTAACCTAACCCTAATCCTAAATGTTTCCTAACCCTAACACTTTCCCTAACCCTAAAACTTAGCCTAACACAAAACTAACCCTAACACGAAATTTAACTTATCCCTAATACTAACCCTAACCACAAACCTAAGACTATAACTAACCCTAACCCTAACTGTAACCATAAAGCTAATATTAAACTTAATATTAACCCTAACTCTAACAATAACCTGAACAATAAGACTATCCCACCCTCTAAACTTAACCCTAACTTTAACAGTAACCCTAACACTAAGCCTATCCCTACGCCTAACCTTATCCCTAACTCTAATCCTAATCCTATTCCTAAACCTAACACTAATCCTAATATTATTCCTAACAGAGACCGAAACCACAAATCTAACACTAAACCTAAGAGTAACCCTAACCATAACCATAACCCTAACTCTTAAACTAACCCAAACCAAAACCATTACCCTAACTCTAAAAGTAAACCAAACCCTAACCCTAACCCTAATCCGAACAGTAACCCTAACCCTGAACCTAAAATTAAAACTAACCCTAATCCGAATAATAACCCTCACAGTAACCCTAAACTTATCTTTAACCCTGACACTATCCCTAACCCTAACCCTAACTCTTACTTTATACCTAACACTTAACACTATCCATAATCCTAACACTAACACAAACCCCAAATCTAACCCCAACCCTAAGCCTAACTGAAATTTTAAACTTTAACTTAACCATAACCCTAAACCTAACACAAAATCTAAACTTAATCATAACCCTAACACTAACCCTAACCCTAACCCTAACACTTACACTAACATTAACACTAACACTAACCCTTAACCTAACCCTAATCATAAAAGTTACCATAACCCTAACACTAAACTAACACAAACCTAACCCTAACCCTAAGACAATCCCTAACCCTATGCTAACATATCCTGAAAAAAAACTTAACTCTTACCTAACACTAACCCTAAACCTAACACTATACCTAATAACCCTTAACTTAACCATATCCTTAAGAGTAAAACTAAACCTCTCTTTAACCCTAACATTCCTCCTAACCTTAACACTAAACCAAACCCTATTACTAACACTAAACTTTATCATACCCGTTACACTCACCCTAACACTAACCCTAACCCTAATACTAACCCTAAACCTAATTTTAAACCTAAATCTAACCCTAACAGAAAACCTAACTGTAACCAAACCAAAAACTAAGCCTAACCCAAATCCTAACTGTAACCGTAAACATAACCCCAACACTAACCATAACACAAACCCTAACACTAACACTAAACCTAAACCTAACCCTTACCATAAACCTTATATTTACCCTAATCCTAAAACTAATTTTAACACTAACTTAACCCTAACCCTAAAACAAACCCTAACCCAAACCTAAAATTAACTCTAAAACTAACCCAAACCCAAATCCTTACAGTAACCCTAAACCCCACTCTAAATCTACCACTAATTCAAACAGTAACCTTAACCCCAACCCTAACACTTACCCTAACCTAAGCACTAAAACTAACCCTAACACTAACCCTAACCCAAACCCCAACCCTTACCTTAACATTAATAATAACCCTAACCCTAACACAACTCTAACCCTAATCTAATCCTAACCCTAGCACAAACCCTAACTCTAACACTAAACTAACTGTAACACAAAACCTAGCCCTAAACCTGAAGCAAAACCTAACCCTAACCCTAATTCTAAAACAAACCCTCACCCTAAACCCCAAAATAACACTAAACCTAGCTGTAAACTTTACCCTTACACTAAACTGAAACCTAAATCTAAGCATAACACTAACTCGAAACTTATCCCTAACCAGAACCCTAACACATAACCTAGCCCTAATCCTAACCCTAACACTAACCCTAGCACTAAACTTAAACCTAACCACAATTTTAAACCAAACCATACTATCAATCATAACCATAACCCTAACATTAAACCTAACACAAAACCTACATGTAACCCTAACCCTAACACTTTTCGTAATCCTAACACTAACACTAATTCTAAACCTAACTCTAACACTAACTCTAACGTAACCCTAACCCTACAACAAACCCTAAACCTAAAGCTAACCATATCATTGACCCAAACTTAACCCTAACCCTAACCGAACCCAATGCAAAACCTAACCCTAAACCTAACTCTAAAAATAAACCTTAAACCAAAACCTAAAACTAATACTAATATTAACCCTAATTCTAACACAAAATCTAACCCTATCATAAACCGTAACCCTTACCCTAAACCTAAACTAATCCTAAAACTATCCCTAAACCTAACCTGAACCCTAAACGTAAACATAACCCTAAACTTAAACCTAACACTTACATTGACATACACCCTAATTCTAAACCTAAATCTAAACCTAAACCTAAATCTAAACCTAACCCTAACCCTAACCCTAAACATTACACTAACACTAACCATAAACTTAACACTAACACTAACTCTATAATTTAATCCTAACCCTGACCTAAACATAACCCTATCCCTATCCAAACCCTAATACAAAGCCTAAACCTAACACTAATACTAAACTTAACTCTTACCTAACACTAACCCTAAACCTAACCCTAAACCTAACAATAACCCTAACACAAACACTAAAACTAAACCTAAAGCTATCTTTAACCCTAACACTAAACCTAACCCTAACCCTAACATTAAGCCTTTTAGTTACCATCATATGAAACGTAACACTCACCTAACACTAACCCTAACCTTAAACCTAACACTAATCCTAAACCTAATCTTAAACCTAAATCTAACCCTAATACAAACCCTAACTGTAACCCTAACCAAAACCTAAACATAACCCAAATCCTAACCATAACCGTAACCATAACCATAACACTAACCCTAACCCTAACAATAACACTAACACTAAAAATAAGACTAACCCAAACACTAAACTTAAGCATAACCCCAATTCTAACCATATCTGTAAACCCAAACCTAACGGTAACCTGAACCCTAACACAAACCATAAGCCTAACCTAACCATCAGCCTAACACAGATCCTAACCCTAACTCTAACATAATGCTAATGCTAAAACTGACCATAAACCTAACCCAAACACTAATTCTAAACCTAACCATAACCCTAATACTTAACCTAAACCTTACCCTAAAACTAACACTAAAACTAAACCTAATCTTATCCATAACCTTACCCTAACCCTAAAACTAAACATAACCCTAACACAAACCCTAACACAATCCTTACTTCTAACCTAACCTAACCATTATCCTAAGCCTAAAACGAACACTTACCCTAAACTTAACCCTAACACTAACACTACCTGTAACCCTAAAAAAAACCCCTATCCTTAACCAAAAGAGTAAACCTAACCTAACCCAAATCCTAAACCTAACCTAATTGTAACCCTAAATTTAATATTACAACAAAACCTAACCCTAACCCTAACACTAAACCTTAAACCTAAACGAAACTTTAAAACTTACACTAACCCTAGCCCTTACACTAATTCTAACCCTAACCATAAACCTAACCCTAAAAAAAACACTAAACCTAAAACTAACACTAACCATATCCTAACAGTAAAATTAACACTATCCCTAACATAACACTAAACCTAACCCTAACACTAAACCATACACTAATCGTAACCCTAACCCTAACAATAACTCTAACCTTAACCTTAACCCTAAACCATACTATAACCCTGACCCTTACGGTAATTGAAACACTTACCATAAACCTAAACGTCACACGAACCATGTCCCTAACCCTGACACTAACCTTAAACTTAAAACTAAACCTAACACTAACCCTAAACCTAAACCTAAACCTAGCCCTAAACCTAACCCTAACCATATCACTAACACTAAACCAAACCCTAACCCTAAAGCTGACCCTAACCCTAACCTAACACAAACCTAACCCTAAACCTAACACTAAACCTAAATGTAAAACTAATCCTAACCCTTACACTAAAACTAAACCTAACTCTAATCCTAACAATAACGCTCACCGTAAAACAAACCAGAAACCTCACACCTAGCCTAACACTAACCTTAACCCTAACACTAACATAACCCTAACCCTAAGCCTAACACTAACCCTAAACTTAACCCTAACCCTAACTCTAACCCTAACACTAAGCTTAACACTAAGCCTAACACGAATCTTAACAGTAACACTAATCCTAATTCTAACACTAAACCTAAAAATAACCCTAACCCTAACACTACCCCTATAAGTAACCCTAATTTCAAAACTAATCCTAAACCTAACCCTAACACTAACACTAAACCTAAACCTAAACCTAACCCTAACATTAACCCTACTTCTAAACCTAAACCTAACCCTAACCCTAACTGTAACCCTAATCCTAACCCTATGCCTAACCCTAACACAAAACATAACCCAAAACCTAACACTAAACATAACCTAACCCTAACCCTTATCCTAACATGAACCCATATTCCTAATCCTATCATTAACCCTAACAATAACCATAAAACTAACCCTAAACCTAAAAATAAATCTGTATCTTACACTAACCCTAACCCTAATTCCAACACTAACTTTAACCTTAAACCTAATTTAATGCAAATTGTAAATATAACCCTAAACTTAACCCTAACCCTAACCCTTATGAAAACCTTAAGCCTAACCTAAGATTAACTATAACCATAACCATAACCCTAACACTATCCAAACCACAACCTTAACCCTAACACTAAACCTAATCGTAAACTAACCCTAATCATAAACCTAACACTTACACTAAAACAAATTCTAAACTTAAATATATCCCTATTCCTAACACAAACTTTAATTCTAAACCTAACCCTATCCCTAACAATAACTCTAACCCTATCTCTAACCCTAATAAGAACACAAACAAACACTAACCCTAACCATAAAAGTAATTTTAATCAAACCCTAAGCCAAACCGTATCCAAATGCTAAACCTTACCCTAACACTAACCCTAACACTAAAACTAATGTTAAACAAAAACCTAAAACTAAAACTAACCAAATCTTAACCCCAACCCTTAACCTAAATCTAACATTAAAAAAATCTTAACCCTAACCTAACCCTAAGCCAAACAATGTCTAACCCTTACCATAACAGTAACCCTAATCTAACCTTAAGCCTAACCCTATTCTAATGCTAACCCTTAACTTAACCATAACCCTAACTTTAAAACTAAACCTAAACCAAAACCTAACCCTAAAACTAACACAAACACTAACCCTAACCCTTAACCTAAATCTAACCCTAACAAAAAACCTAACCCTAACCGTAAACATAACCTAACCCTAAACCTAAACGTAAACCTAACCCAAATCTTAGCCATAACCATAACACTAAACCTAACCCTAACATTAAACCAAACCTTAAAAATAACCCTAGCACTAACCCTAAACCTAACCTTAACCTTGAACTTTACACTATCCCTATCCCTAATCCTATTTCTAACACTTACCCTAACTCTAACCTTACACATATTCCTTACACTATCCCTAACCTAACCCTTAAAATAAGCCTAAACCTAACCCTTAAACAAACCTGAAACCTAACACTAATCCTAACCCTAACCCTAACAATCACACTAAAGCTAATTCTAACACTAATCTTTACACTAACCCTAAACCTAACTTTAAAACTAACACAAAACCTAATCATAAACCTAACCTAACCCTGACACTAACTTTGACACTAAAAGTAACACTAACCCTAATTCAAACCTTAAACATAACCCGAACTATAACGCTAACCATAACACTATACCTAACACTAACACAAACATTAAACTAAACATAATATAACCCTAACCCTAATCCTTACATAATCCTAACAATAACCCTAACCCTTACCAAACATTAACATGAAACCTAACCCTAAATCTATATCTAACACTAACTCTAATTTAATCCTAACACTAACACTAACTTCAAAACTAACTGTATAACTAACCCTAAACATAACCCTAACAATAATCCTAACATTAACCCTAACCAAATTACAAAACCTAACATTAACCTTAACCCTAACCCTATCCATAACAATAAACGTAACACTAAGCCTAAACCTAACCCTAACTCTAACCCTATTTCTAACCCTAACAGTAACAATAACCCTAACCCTAAGCCTAAATCTATCGCTTATTCTATTCATAATCCTAACACTAACCCTAAACCTATCTTTAAACTTTACACTATCCTTAACCCTACCCCTAACCCTAAACATAAACCTAACACTAACCCTAACTCTAACATTAACACTAATTTAACCTTAACGATAACGAACCATAAACCTCACCCTAACAGTAACCCTAACCCTAACTTTAACACTAACCCTAAAACTAAACGTAACCCTAAACATAACCCTAAATCTAACATTAACACAACTGTAACATTAACCCTAACCCTAACCTAAATCTAAAACCAACCCTAACATTAACCCTAACCCTAACCTAAATCTAAAGCTAACCCTAACTCTAAACTTAACACTAACACTAAAACTAACACTAACACTAAAACTAACCCTACCTGTGACCCCAATCCTAACCTAACCCTAAGTCTATACGTAAACCAAATCCTAACCCTAAAACAAACCCTAACAGTAACCCTAACAATAACCTTATACCTAAACCTAACCCTAACCCTTAGACAAATCATAACCCCAACCATAGCCCTAACACTAAAACTAATCATAACCTTAAACTAACCCAAACACTTAACCTAACCCTAAACCTAAATCAAATACTTAACCTAAACCTAAACTAAATCTTAACACTAACTATAACCCTAACCTTAACACTAACCCTAATCTAACCCTAATCATTAACCTAACTCTAACACTAAAACTAAAACAAATTTTAAACATAAATTGACCACTAACCCTAATATTATCCCTAACCCTAAAACTTAACTTTAATCCTAACCCTAACACTAACCCTATACCAACCATAAACCTACCCTAACCATAACCTTATCCTTAACACAAAACCTGACACTAATCCAAAACCTAATCCTAACCCTAAACCAAACACGAACCCTAAAACTAAACCTAAACCTCACCCAAAATCTAAACATAACCCTAACTCATACACTAAATTTAACACTAAGCCAAACCCTAAAATACCACCAGCTGTAACCCTAACCAGAACCCTAACACATAGCCTAACCCTAACACTAACCCTAACACTAATACTAACCTTAACTCTAACACTAAACATAAAAATAACTCCAACCTTAACCCTAACCCTAACAGGTATTGTAAACCTAATACTAACGCTAACCCTAACTTTAACCCTTATCTTAACCCTAATCCTAATACTACCAGTCTAACTAACCCTAATCCTAACACAAGCATAAACCTAACCCTAACCCTAAACCTAAAACTAAACCTAATACAAACACTAACCCTAACACCAAACGTAACAGTAACCCTAACACTACCCCTAACCTTAAATTAACCCTAACCCTAACCCTATTCCTAACACTAACAGAAACACTAAACCAAACCGTAAAACTTAACGTAACCTAACCCTAAAACTACCTAATTCTAACACTAACCCTAACCCTAACCTAACATAAACCATATCCATTACCATAACACTGACATTAACCCTAACTTTAATCCTAACAGTAACCCGAAACCTAAACCTAAACCTAAACTCATCCCTAACACTAACCCTAAACCTAAACCTAACCCTGTTATCATAACCCAAACTGTAACCCTAACCCTAACCCTAAATCTAACACATACGCAAATCTTAAACCTAACCCTAAGATTAAGTCTAACCCTAACACTAACCCTAACACTAACCCAATCCCCAACCCTAATTCTGACACTAACATGAAACTAACCCTACCCCTAATACAAACCCTAAATCTAAACATAAGCCTAATCCTAACAAAAAATTTAACTCTAAACCTAACTCTGACCCTATCCATAACAATTACTCTAACCCTAAACCTAACTCTAATAAATGCTAACCCTAACCTTTACAGTAACCCTAAACTAACCATAAGGTTAATCCTAACCTAACGCTTACCCTTACACTATACCTAATTCTATCTCTAAAACTAACCTTAAACCAAAACCTAACTATAACACTAACCCTAACTATAACCATAAACCTTACCCTAAATCTAACCCTAACACAAACGCTAACCCTAACCATAAACCTAACTTAAATATAACCCTAACATTAAACCTTACCCAAATCCTAACCGTAATCATGATCCTAAACCTAAACCTAAAACTAATTTTAACAAAAACCCTAACAAAAACCCTAAAACTAACCCTAAATCTAACCCTAACCCTATATCTAACACTAAGCCTATCCCTAACTGGAAACCTTACTCTAACTCTAACCATAACCCTAACCCATACCCTAAAACTTACACTAACTCAAACACTAATCATAACCCTAACCCTAACACAAACTCTAACTTTAACCCTAAATCTAACACTAATGCTAACACTAACCCTGTCCCTAACACTAACCCTAATCCTAACCCTCACCGTAAAACTAACACTAACTCTAAGCTAATCCCTGTTACTATAAACATAATCCTATCCATAAAACTAACACTAACTCTAACACAAACTCTAACCCTAACCCTCAAACTAACTCAAACCCAAATCCTAAGCCTAAATCTAAACCTAACCCTAACTCTAACTTTAACCCTAACCCAAACCTAACACTAACCCTAAAACTACCCCTAAAGCTAACTCTAGCCCTAAACCTAACAATATTTTAACCCTAAAACAAAACATAACAATAACCCTAACACTAAACCTAACCCTATCCCTAACTCTAACAACCTAAACTTAACACTAAACCTAACCTAATTCTAAATGTAACCCTAACCTTACCAAAACACTAACCATAAACCTCACATAAACCCTAAACCTAAATCTAACACTAACCCTAAACCTAATGCTAAACCTAACAATAACCCTAACCCTAACACTAACCCTAACACTATCTCTAAATATAACTGTAACCAGAACCCTAACATATAGCCTAACCCTAATTTTAACACTGACACTAACCCTAACCATAACCCTTAAAGTAACCCTAAACGTAACGCTAACTTATCCCAAAGCATAACTCGAATTGTAACCCATATCTAACCCTAATCCTAACACTAAGACTAACTGTAACCATAAAACTAACAATAACCCTAAACCTAACCCTAACCCTAAGAGTAAACCTAACACTAACTTTAACACTAACCCTAACAATAACCATAACCATAACCATATCCCTAAACCTAAACCTAAAACAAAACCTAACCCAAACCATAACCCTATACCTAACCTAACTCTAACACTAACGTTAATTCTAACACTAACACTAACCCTAACCCTAACAGAAATCCTATACTTAACGCTAAAAGTAACGTTAATCATAACACTAACCTTAACAATATACCTAAACCTAACAAGAAACCTAGACCCAATCCCAAACTTAAACTTTTCTCTAACACTAAGCCTAACTCTGAGCTTAAACTTTACCCTAATCCTAACGCTAACACAAATCATAAACTTAAACCTAACACTAAACCTAAACATAACCCTAACCCTAACCCTGACACCAACTCTAAACAGAACTCTAACATGTAGCCTAACACTAACCATAAACCTAACACTAATACTAAACCTAACTATAATGCTAACCTAAACTTTAACGCTTACCTAACCTAAACCTAACACTAATCTTAACATTAACCATAACACAAATCATAAACCTAAACCTAATCCTAACCCTAAGGCTAACCATAACACTAACCCTAAACATAAAAATAACCCTGACAATAAACCTAACACTAACACTAACACTGACCCTAAACCTAACTCTAAACCTAAACATTACACTAACCCTAACCTTAACCCTAACCCTAACCCTAACACTAACCCTGAAACTAACCCTAACCATAACCATAACTCTAAAGCTAACCCTAACACAAAGTCTAACCCAAACTGTAACACTAAACCTAACCTAAACCTAACCTTAAACCTATGTCTAACACTAATCCTAAACCTATCAAGAAGCCTATCTCTAACCCTAACACTAATTTTAACACTAACACTAACCCTTACCCTAACCCTAAACCTAAACTTAATCCTAGCCCTAACACTAATCCTAAACTTATTCCTAACACTAAACCTAACCCTAACCCTAGAGATAATCTTAAACCTAATACTAACACAAACCCTAAAAAATTAACCTAACACTAAACCTAAACCTAACCCTAACCCTAAACCTTATACTAACACGAATTCTAACCCAAACTATAACACTAACACATACCATAATCCTAACCAGAACCCTAACCCACAACCTAACCCTAACCCTAACCAAAACACTAACACTAACCCTAAACCTAAACCTAACAGTAACCATAATTCTAAAGCTAAACTTAACACTAACCCTAACTCTAATTGTAACCCTAACCATAATCATAACCATAACACTAACACTAAGCCTAACCTAAACCCTAAACCTAACCCAAATCCTAAACCCTAACCCTAACCCAAACCTTAAAATAATCCTAACTATACCCCAACTCTAATAATAACCCTAACCCTAATTCTAACACTAAACTAACCCTAACACTAAGCCTAAATCTAACAATAAACTTAATAATAAAACTAATACTAACTCAAAACCTAACCCTAAAACTAATTCTAACCCTGATAACCTAAACTTTAACTTTACTGTAACCGTAACCCTAACCCTAAGAGTACAACTAAACGTAAACCTAACACTAACCTAAATATAAAATTAACCCTATCACTACACCCAACCTTAAAACTAACACTAAACCTAAACTTAACCCTAACATTGACCCTAACTCTAACTGTAACACTAACCATAAAACTAATTCTAACACTAACCCTAAACATAACAGTAACACGAACCATATCCCTAACCCAAACACTAATATTAACCCTAACTCTGACCCTAACACTAACTCTAAACGTAACTCTAACCAGAATCCAAATATATAGCCTAACCCTAACCCTAAACCTGAACGTAACACTAACCTTAACCCTAACCCTAAAACAAACCCTAATACTAAACCAAAGACTAACCCTAAATGCCATACTAGAACTAACCTTACACTAACCCTAATCCTAACCCTAAACCTAACATTAACTCTAAGCATAAATATAACCAGAACCCTAACACATACAAAACCTTGAACCTAAGCCTAACCCTAACTCTAAACCTAACTCTAATCCTAGAAAATATTTAACCCTAACACAAACTCTAAACCTAACCCTAACCCTAAGCTAACCCAAACCCTATCTCTAACCCTAACCCGAATCCTAAACGTAACCATAAAGCTAACCCTAACCGTAAGACTAACATTAACACAAAACCTAACCCTAAACCTAACACTAACCCAAAACCTAAACTTATTCCTAAATCTTAAACTAATCCTAAAACTCACACTAACCCTAACACTAAATCTAACTATAACCCTAACCCTAACTCTAACACTTACGTTAACCCTAAACTTAACCCTTACCCTAACACTAAACCTAAACCTAACCATAACACTAACACGAACACTAAAACTAACCCTAACACTAATATGAACACAAACCCTAACACTAAATTGAACCCTTAAACTAACACTAACTCTAACCCAAACCTTAACCCTTACACTAACCATATTTCTAACCCTAACTCTTACACTAACCCAAACTTAACTTTAATCATAACACTAAGTCCAACCCTAACCTTTAACCTAACCATAACACTAACCCTGACATTAAACCTAACACTAAACAAAACTTTAACCTAATCCGAACTTGAACCTTACCCTAACACTAAACTTAACCCTAACACAAAACCTAAGCCAAATCTTAACTGAAAACCTCACGTAAACCTAACACTTACCTAACCCTAACACCAACCCTAACCCTAACACTAACACTAAACCTAACACTAACCATAAGCTAACCCTAATGCTAACCCTAACCCCAGCCCTAACACTATCACTAACCCTAATGTCGCGAATTCTTGCCCGCAAGGAAGACGCAACACTCAGGAATCTTCTTTCAGTAGTTTATTTCACGCCCTTGATAGTTCTTCTTCTCCCTCTCGGATGCCCCTCCCAGCCTTAATAAAGCATCTCAAGCCCCAATGCAAAGCAGCCACGTGGAGCTTTCTCATAGGGTGATGAAAAGTCATGCGCCAACTCTCCCAAATAAGGAGTTGTTTGTCACAGACCACAGCGGAGCCAGCGCCATCTTGTAATGGCGACCATAATTTGCATAAACGGCAGAAGCGGCTCACCACAGTTCCCCCTTTCTGTTTTCTTAAAACAATACAGGCGAGAGTAGAGGTCCTATCCCACTGTGCAGAAGTGGCTGCATAGTATGGCTCAGTCTTAAGGAGGGCCCTTCCCCAGATCTGAGACCATATCAGCCGACGCCTTTTTTCGTGGGGCGGGGAGTGGACGCGTCTAACCCGCATGCAATAGGACATTCTCT
>NW_026007711.1:0-3961 GCF_001458135.2 Marmota marmota marmota
GCCCCACACATGCCAGGTGAGCACTACCACTTGAGCCACATCCCCAGTCCTGAAAGGATAATATTCTAAAATACAGAGATATTTGGAGACCTTCTCTCAAAGAGATTGAGAGTTCTTTTTAAGTTGTTAGGATGGATCAACTAGTCTATATTGGGAGATTGCAATAATGCATAAAAGATAATTCTTTCTTAGTGTTTAAATACTTGTACTATTACCTATAACTTAAACTGGTAGTGCTATGGCTTACGCCAAGCCTTGACTCAGTTTTATTAAATAAAGACAAGGGGGGACAGGAGCTCCAAGGCCAAGCTGTCTGGAACCCACCAAAGCTCCTCCAGACCCAGGTGGCCAGGAGGGACCCCTGCTGCCGAGGGGGACCCCACTTCAGCAGGGAAGGATGTGGACTTGCTCTCTGTCATAGAGATGGTGGCCCTGGTAGAACAGAGGGGTACCCTGGCCCTGCAGAGCTGTCCCTGCCCCACCACCCCAGCGCCTGTGGTCTTTGTGTCTGCTGAGCAAGGTGGACCACCTAAGGGGTTGGGGTCTGAAGGAGATCTGGCGGTGGTGACTGCAGTCGTGTGGCTGAAGCAGTAGGCCATTTTGAGGCCCGGTGGACAGCCCTCCGACCAAGGGCCTCCACCAGGAGGATCGCCAGGGCCAGGTCCTGGTGAGGTAGGCACTGCCTTCCTGTCTCCAATGGCAGGGAGCCCCAGGCAGCCTACCCAGTGGAGGCGGGGCCTGGCTGGTTGTGCCTTCCCTGGCAACCCAGGTCCCTGGGGCTGGAATCAAGGACAAGATCACCTGTGACTTACACCAGCTCATCAGCCCCTCCAGGGTGCCCTTCCCAGCACCATGGAGTTCCTGCTGCCTAGGGCTGATGATGCAAGCGGGGCTGGGACCCCAAGCCCTCCAGGCCTGAGGACAGTCCCCCCGCCCCACCCCACCCCCTGCCTTGGACTTTGGAGCATGGATGTGGGGGTGACGGGTGTGGTGGATGAGTGCGTCTTTGGTAAGGACGGTGCCAAGAAATTAAGAGAAGAGGCAGTGCCTGACTGTCCCCAGGAGCCACCCCACCCGGCCAGCTCACTTCCTCCAGTCTCAGGGGCCAGATGGGCCACCCCCAGCTTATGTGCCAACCACATCGCCAGGCCCAGATGATGCTGAGGGCACAGCAGACACCTCCCTGTGCTGCCTTTACCGACACGTGTCACACGACTTCCTGGAGATCCGCTTCAAGATCCAGAGGCTGCTGGAGCCACCACAGTACATGCTGCTGCTGCCTGAGCACGTGCTGGTCAAGATCTTCAGCTTCCTGCCCCCAAGATGGCTTCTCAAGTGCACCTGCCACCACTTCAAGGGCATCATTTCGAGGCATTCAGCATCCGGGCCACAGACACATTGGAGCCAAAACCCCCTGTACCTCGATGACCCTTGCAAGCAGTGCCACAAGAGATACTGAAGTGGGCACCCTCTTTCTCCACAGAAAAGCCCTCTTCACCATGGCTGATTTTGGGACTGTCAGCAAAAGAGTCTCTGCAAAAGAGTTCAATGTAGATAAACTTCCTATTTTTGTGCCACCCTGTTTACTTGGCCACTGGCTGAAAAGATACCAGCACTCCAGGTGCTGGACACCCCCTCACTAGTTATCACAAACCCATCCAGTATAGTACTTTGAAGAAATGTGCAAACGAGGCCTCTGGCCTTGAGCTGGGCTTCACAGAGATGTCTACATTAAGATAAGTTACAACTAGGATCCATGGTAACAGCAGGAAGTGGGAGGAAAGAAAGGGGAGAAGCAGCTCTCCCCTTCTCAGGTGTTGTCCTTGAAGAGTTAACTTGCCCAGAACAGTGAAAGAAAAAGCTGCTTTTATGTGAACTTCTGAGCCCCTCCCCTTACATGCTGGGTATAAAACTCTGAAACTCCCTGAACTTGGGTTCAGGGGATTGATTGATTACAGCAAAGGCTGCACCCTCTGAACCTGGCTGCAGCCAAACAAAACTGTTTCCTGCTGTCTTAGGTGCCTTGCCTCATTTGTCCCTACAACAGTATGAGATGGGTGATGAGAAGGGCGATGTGTGGCTCTGCCACTGGCACCCCAAGCCCCACCACCATGACCTGCCTTATGTTCCTACTAGATGTGTTGTCGCTGAGCTGAGCTGATGGTGACACAGCAGGCTGCCCTGCAATGGGCTGGGTGGGGGCCGCACTGGCAGGGAGGAGGGGAGGGGAAGGGGAGGAGCCCATCACGCCCACCCCTCCCCCATCCCCTGGGAGCCAGGGACCAGAACTGGGCCACCAGCCCACACCCCAGTCCAGGTTGTGTGGATCACCCGCCAGAACTGAGACCAGGCTCAGGGTGACCCAGAACTCCCGGTGACCCCTGTTGGTTTTCCACTCCTCAGACCCAGGTCGCGGGCCCTCAGGTCAGGTGTTTGCACCAGCATCTCCATTTCCTCTGCATCCAGCCCCACCCCCCTCCTGCCACTCTCTACCCCCAGGGACCCACCAGCAGGGAGCTGAGGGCAGCTAATTTGGGTACCACCTAGGGCTCCCCCATGCTGGCCCGCTTCTGCACCTTCTCTCAGCTCTTCATATCTGGAGCTGTGTTCTTTCTTTTCTTTTGGAGTTGGGGACCATCAGATCACAAGGTGGATCTGGCACTTTATCATAGCAGCCTGCCATCTCTATGTTTTCCTCATGAAAGAAAGAAAACTCAGTGTTTTCTCCTTAATCTCAAGCTACCAGTGTGTTCCCTTCCCCTACAGGGGAAGAGAGAGAGAGGAAAAAAAAAAAAACGAATCATGGAAACTCTCCTTCTTCCCATTACTTAAGCTGTGGCCTTTGCTCCTGGCCCAGGAAACTTGGAAGCCCTTGACTTGCTCTTGACAGCATGGGGGTGTGGGGGCAGAGGGCAAAGGACTGTGGGTTTGAATTTCTACATGGTTTTCCCTTCAACTGTGGGTACTTGTTAAGGAATTGGGGTCTCTTGACCCCCAGCCACATGTTTCTTTAGAATCTTTTGGTCATTTGGGACCTTGTTTTTCTGGCAGTTTGGTCTGGGGTGTTTTTTTGTTTGTTGTTTTTTGGGGGGATGTTTTTGTTTTTTCATAAAATCTTAATTGTGGTTCTGGAAGCTTCTAGTATGTGGCAACTGACCAATTTTAAATTGGTGCTTTCTATAAAATCAATATTTATAAGGCAAAAAAGGGGGGGAACCCCAGAGGCACACTAGATCTTACAAAATATTTTAAATTTTTTTCTTAATTGTAATATTGAGAATGTCACTGCACTGAACATGACTCAGTAAGTTAAATCAGATTTCAAAGAAGAGTTTAAACCAGTCATGATGAAAATGACTGAGAAACCTGGTACAGGAAGGTCAATTTCCAGCTGCAGGGTTTGTAGCTATGCAGCTTCAGGAGCTTGTCAGGTAAGTAAAAATGATAGAGAGACTTCTATGGACCCATTTTTCAGGTCCATTTTTAATATACTTTACAGTGTGGACTGGAAAGTCCACCCATAACTAGATTAATTCTCCTAACTGCCATGGTCAGCTATACCCACATGTTGATCCTGTGGTAAACAGGCTGACTGGGAATATCTTTTGGAAACAGACAGCATGTAAGAAACCTAAAGCAGCCAATCATGCTGGTCCTTAGAGATTAAGACTATATTTACCTAACTGAACAATTGTCAGAAAGATTAATAGATTTTTTTTTCCTGTATAGGCCAGTTATTCTTTAAAATATCCACAAATGCATGGCTGCCCTAATCATTCTACAATTGAAACTGACACCTAAGTATTATTCCTGAGTATTCCTAAGTATTATTCAAATGTCTGGCCAGTACAACACAAGAGGTCTAGAAATAGTGGGTACATTTTAGGCTGGTCTCCTAGAATGGACAAAAGCAATTACAGAAGGATGCCTGGCACCTGGAGGTTGATTGGTAATACCCTAA
>NW_026007712.1:0-3960 GCF_001458135.2 Marmota marmota marmota
GGGTTAGGGTTAGGGCTAAATTAGGGCTAGGATTAGCAGTGGGGTTAGTGTTAGGGTGAGGCTACAGTTAGGGTTAGTGTTAGTGTTAGTGTTAGGATTAGGTTTAGGGGAAGATATAAGGTTATAGGTAGCTTTAGGTCTACAGTGAGTGTTAGAATTAGGGTTAGGACAAACGTTAGGGTTTGGGTTAGGATTAAGGCTAGATTTAGGGTTAAGCTGAGGGTTGTTTTAGGGCTAATGCTAGGATAAGTGCTAGGGCTAATGTCAGGTCTAGGTTTATGGTTAGTATTAATTTTAGTGTTATGTTATGGCTATGTCTAGTATAAGACAGTTAGGTTTAGGTTAAGTGTTAGGGCCAGGTTTAGGGTTAGGGATAGATTTAGGATTAAGGCTTGTATTAGCATTAAGGTTCAGTTTAGGATTAAGGTAATGGATGGGATTAGGTTTAGGATTCATTTTAGGTTTAGAGTAATGGATATGGTTACTGATAGCGATAGGGTTAGTGTTAGGCCTAGGGTTAGCATTTGTTTTAGGCTTACCTTTAGGGTAATGGATAGGGTTAGAGCTAAGGTTAGGGCTAGCTTTAAGATACAGTTTATGGCTAGGGTTAGGGTTAGGCCTAGGGTTAGTGTCAGGGTTAGGTTTAGGGTAAGTATTAGGGTTTGAGCTAGTGTTTGGTCTAGGGCGAGGGCTAGGGTTAGAGTCAGGGCTAGGGTTAGGGTTAGGGTTAGTATTATGATTAGAAAAAGGGCTAGAGTTTGAGCTAGGTGTAGGACTAGGGCGAGGGTTAGGGTTAAAGTTAGGTCTAGGGTTATGTTTAAGGTTAAAATTAGGGCTATTTTAGGGCTAGGATAAGGGCTAGGTATGTGTGATGTTTATGGCTAGAGTTAGGGCTATGGGTAATGTAAGAGCTCAGGTTATGGTTATGGAGAAGTATAGTGTTAGAGTTAGGTTTTGTGTCAGGATAAGGTTTAGAGCTAGGGTTTTTGTTAGGGTAAGCGTCAGTGATGGGTTAAGGTTAGGGCCAGAATTAGGAATAGTGTTGGGTCTAGGGATATGGTTTGTCTTTGTGTTAGGTTAAGGGTTATTGTTAGGGGTAGTTCAAGGTTTTTGTTCAGGTCTAGGGCTAGATTTATGACTCTATTTAGGATTAGGTTTGGTCTAGTGCTAGTGTTACTGTTAGGTTTAGGTATAGGTTTACTGGTAGGGGTAGAGTTAGGGTCTGGTTTAGGGTTAGTGTCAGGTTTAGATATAGGATTAGTGTTAGGGTTAGAATAAAGGCCAGGGTTTGGGTTAGGGCTAGAGCTAGAATGAGGCCTAGGGTTAGTTCTAGTAAAAGAGTTAGGGTTTGGGATAGGCTAAGGATTAGTGTTAGGACCAGGGTAGCATTAGGGTGAGGGTTTGACTTAGGGTAATGGATAGGATTAGAGGTAGGGTTAGGATTAGAGATAGGGTTAGGGCTGGGATAGGGTTAGGGTTACTGTTAGGATTAGGTTTAGGGTTAGGGTTGTGGTTTGAGTTAGTAATATGGTTAGGATTAACATTGGGGTTAGCGTTAGTGTTTGCGTTAGGGTTAAAATTAAGTTTAGGATTAGTGTTAGGTTTAGGGTTATGGTTAGTGTTAGTTGTAGGGTTAGCATTAGGTGAGTGTTAGGGTTAGGGTAAGGGTTAGTGTTAGGGTTAGGGTTAATGTTAGTGTTAAGGTTAGGGTTAGAGAGAGGGTTAGGGTTAGGGTTAATAATAGGGTTAGGTTTAGGGTTAGCTTTGGGTTAGTGTTAGGTTTAGTGTTAGGGTTAGTGTTTGGTTAGGCTTAGGTTTACAGTTAAGATTGGGGTTACGGTTAGAGATAGGTTTAGTATTAGAGTTAGGGTTAGGATTAAGTTTAGGTTTAGCATTTGTGATAGGGTAAGGATTAGGCTTAGGATTCAGGTTAGCTTTGGGGTTAGTTTTATAGTTAGGGTTAGGATTGGCTTTAGGGTTAGTGTCAGGTTAAGTGTTAGGGTTAGCGTTTGGTTATGTTTAGGGTTTGTATTAGAGTTAGGGTTAAGGTTATCATTAGAGATAGGGTTAAGATTAGATTTAGAATTAGGGTTACAGTTAGGGTTAAGGTTAGGGTTAGGTTTAGTGTTAGGTTTAGGTTTATGGTTAAAGTCAGTTATTGGGTTAGTTTTGGGGTTAGGTTTAGGGTTAATGTTAACGTTAGGTTTAGGTTTAGGTTTAGTATTAGGTTTAGGTAGGGGTTAGGATTAGGTTAGGGTTAGGATTATGGTTTCGTTAGGGTTTGTGTTAGGGTTAGTGTAATGTTAACGGTTTGTGTTAGGGTTAGGGTTAGGGTGTGGGTTAGTGTTAGGGTTATGGTTAGGATTAATAATAGGGTTTGTGTTAGAGTTAGGGGTAGGGTTAGTGATAGGATTACATGTAGGTTTATGGTTAGGTTTAGGGTTTGTGTTAGAGTTAGAGTTAGGTTTAGGGTTAGGATCATTGTTTGAGTTAGTGTTAGAGTTAGGTTTAGTAGTGTTAAGGTTAGGTCTAGAGTAAGTGTTAGGTTTAGGGTTACGTTTATGGTGAGCTTTAGTGTTAGTTTTAGTGTTAGGGTTAGTGTTAGTGATAGGGTTAGGATTAGGTTTAGGGTTTGTTTTAGGGTTAGGTTTAGGTTTAGGTTCAGGGTTAGGGTTAGGGTAAGGGTTAGGTTTAGGATAGTGTTAAGGTTAGGGTTAAGGTTATTGTTAGGGTTAGGGTTTGTGTTAGGTTTAGGCTTTGTTGTAGGGTTAGGGTTAAAGTTAGTGTTAGGGTAAGGGTTAGGGTTAGGGATAGGGTTAGGCTTTATGTTTGGGTTAGGGTTTGGATTAGGGATAGAAATAGGGTTAGGGTTAGGGTTCAGATTATGATTTAGGTTAGGGTTAGGGTAGGGTTAGGGTTAAGATTAGGGTTAGTATTAGTGTTTTGGTTAGGTTTAGGGTTAGGGTTAGTGTTAGGTTTAGGGTTAACATTAAGGTTAGTGTTAGAGTTACTTAGGAGTCGTGTTAGGGTTAGATTTAGGGTTAGTGTTAGTTTTACATTTATGGTTAAGTTTAGAATTAGGGTTAGGTTTACGATTAAGGTTAGGGTTAGTGATAATTAAGGTTAGGTTTAGGGTTAGGGTTAGGGAGAGGTTTATGGTTGGATTAGGTTTAGAGTTAGAGTTATGGTAAGTGTAGGGTTAGTTTTAGGGTTAATCATAAAATTAAGGTTAGTGATAGGGTTATGGTTAGGGTTAATGTTAGATTTAGCATTGTGTTTACGGTTAGGTTTAGTAATAGGGTTAGTGTTGAGGTTAGGGTTTGTGTGAGGGTTAGTGTTAGTGTTAGGTGTTAGGGTTACATAAAAGTTAGGGTTAGATTAGGTTTAGGATTATCATTTGGATTAGGGTTTGTGTTCAGGTTAGGGATAGGATTATGGTTAGGGTTACAGTTAGTGATAGGGTTAGTTTTAGGGTTTGGTTTGGTGTTAGGGTTCCTGCTAGAATTAGGATTAGGTTTAGGATTACTGTTTGGGTTAGGGTTAGAGATAGGCTAGGGAGATTGTTAGATTTAGGCTTAGTGTTAGTGTTAGTGTTTGTGTAGGGTTAGGTTTAGGGTTAGGTTGAGGATAGGATTAGTTTTAGGTCTAGGGTTAGTGTTAGGGTTAGGTTACGGGTATGGTTATGGTTAGGGTTAGGGGTCGTGTTAAGGTTAGATTTAAGGTTCATGTTAGGTTTAGGTTTATGTTTATGTTTAGAATTAAGGTTAGGGTTATGGTTAGGGATAAGGTTAGTGATAGGTTAGGGTTAGAATTATGATTAAGTTGAGGTTTAGTTTTAGGGTTAATGTTAGTGTAAGTTTTAGGTTTAGGTTTAGGTTTCGGGATAGGGTTAATATTAGGGTTAGGGTTAGCGTTAGGGTTAGGGTGAGAGTTCCTGTTAATTTTAGGCTTAGGGTTAGT
>NW_026007713.1:0-3959 GCF_001458135.2 Marmota marmota marmota
GGTTAGCCTAAGGATTAGAGATAGGTCTAGAGTTACCATTAGGTTTAGGGTTTTTCTTAGGTTAAGGGATAGCATTAGAGCTAGTGTTAATGCTAGAGTTAGGGATATGGTAAGGGTTAAATTTAGGTTAAGAGATCGGATTAGGGCTGGTTTTTGTGTTAGGGTTAGGGCTAGATTGGGAATTGGCTAATGTAAGAGTCAGGGTTACAATTAGGGTTATTTTTAGGATTAGGGTTAGGGGTAGTTCTAGTGTGGGGTTTAGGTTTAAAGTTAGGGTAATATTTAGAGGTAGAGTTATTGTTAGGATATGAGTCAGCATCAGGGTTAGTTTTAGGGTTAGGGTTAAGACTCAAATAAAGGCTAGAGTTACTGTTATTGTTCGGTTTATGTGAGGGCTGTGTTTAGAGGTAAGTTGACTGTTAGGATATCAGTCCGTGTAATGGTTAGCTTTAAAGTTAGGGTTATGACTTGAATTAGGGCTAGGGTTACTGTTAGGGCTTGGTTTAAGTTTAGGGTAGTCTTTAAAGCTATGGTTATTGTTAGAATATGAGTCAGGGTCAGGGTAAGTTTTAAGGTTAGGGTTAGGACTTGAATTAGGGTTAGGGTTACTTCTATGTATAGTGTTAGGGTTTGGTTTAAGTTAAGGTTTAGTGTTAGGGCTGTTGCTCAGTTTTGTTTTAGTCCTCGGTTTAGGATTTGGGCTAGTTATAAGATTAGCATGAGGGTTAGGGCTAGTGTTAGTGTTAGGCTTAGGCTTTGGGTTAGGGTTTGATTTGGATTTAGCGTTAGATCTAGTATTAAGTCTAGGTCTAACTATTGGGCAAGCCTTAGGCCTAGGGTTATGGTTATGGTAACAAATAGGGTTAGAACTAGGGCTAGGGTGAGAATTAGAGATAGTCTTAGGCCTAGTGTTTTGTTTAGTTTTAGGGGTAGAGCTAAGTTAGACCTAGGATTAATCTTCAGCTTAGGGCTAGTGTTCAGGCTAGGGTTATAGTTAATTTTAGGGTAAGGTATGGTGTTATAGGTAGGTTTAGAGGTAGGATGAGGGTTAGAATTAGGATTAGGACTAGGGTTAGGGTTAGGGTTATGATTAAGGATAGATTTAGGGCTAGGATGAGGGCTAGGGCTTGTTGTAGGTTAGGTCTAAAATTAGGGTTAGGTCTAATATCAGGTCTAGTGTTAAAGTTTGAGGTAGATTTAGGGTTAGGTTTGTGTCTACTTCTAGTGTAAGTGTTAGGCTTAGGGTAAGGGTCAGGTTTAGAGCTAGGTGTATTTTTAGGGTCAGGATAAGGGTTAGGGTTTGTTTTAGGTTAAGGTTGAGTGATAGGGCTCAAATGAGCATTAGGGTTAGATTTAGGGTAAGGGTAATTAATTGGCTTAGGTTTAGGTTTCAGAGTAGGTTTAGGGCAATGGAGAGCTTTAGGGTTAGCAAAAGGGTTAGGGTTATGCCTAGGGTTAGCATCAGGTTTCGGGTTATCATAAGGATAATATATAGGGTTAGAGCTATGCTTAGGGCTAGGGTTATGTTAGGATTAGGGCTAGAGTTAGGTTAGGATTTGTGTTAGGGATATTAACCCTAGCTTAGTGTAGTGTTATGGTTAGATTTAGGGTAAAGGTTAGATTTTGAGTTAGAGTTAGTTGTAGGACGAGGGTTAGGTTTAGTGTTATGGTCAGGGATAAGTTTAGAGTTAGTGCTTGTGTTTTAATTAGGGTTAGAATTAGGTTTAGGGTAATAGATTGGGTTAGATGTAAGGTTAGCTTTATGGTTAAGGTTAGGTTTAGGTTTAAGTTTAGTTTTAGGGCTAGGTTTACTGTTGGTTTTAGGGTAAGGGTTAGAGTTTGAGTTAGGTTTAAGGCTATGTCAAGGTTTAGGTTTAGGGTTAGGTCTAAGGTTAGGTTTTTGGTTTGGATTAGGGTTACAGTTAGGGTTAGGGATAGGGTTATCATTAAGTTTAGGGTTAGAGTTAGGGAAATGGCTAGGGTTAGAGCTAGTATTAAGTCTAGGTTTAAGGTTCGGATTAGTGCTACGGTTAGGGTTATGATTACGGATAGTGCCAGGGTTATGTTTAGGCTAAGGGTTAGGCATTGAGCTAGGGTTAGAACTAAGGTGGGTGTTAGGGTTAGGGTTATGACTAAGGTTAGGGTTAGGGTAAGGGTTATGCTTAGGGTAGGGTTAGGCCTCATGTAGGGTTAAGATTTTTGTTAAGTATAGGCCTAGGTTTAGTGCTTGTGTAATGTAAGATCTAGGATTCTGATTAGAGATAGTTTTAGGATTAGGGTTATGGCTAGTTCTAGTGTTAGGTTTAGGTTTTGGGTTAGGGTCAGGTTTAGAGCTAGGTTTAATGTGAGTGTCAGGGCCATTGAGCAGGTTAAAGTTAGGGTTAGGGTGAAAGCCAGAATAGGTTTAGGGTTAGGCCTAGTGGTAGGGTTAGTGTTTGGTTTAGGTTAAGGGTTATTGTTAGGGCTAGGACTAAGTTTTTGTTTACATCAAGGGCTAGAGTTATAGCTAGATTTAGGATTAGGTTTCGGTCTAGGGCTAGTGTTAGGTTTGGTTTAGGTATAAGTTTACTGTTAGGGCTAGTTTCAGGTTTTGGTTTTGGTTTAGGGTCAGGTTTAGACCTATAATTATTGTTAGGGTCAGAGTAAGGGTGAAGGTTAGGATGAGGTTTTGGGTTAGGGTTAGAAGTAAAATGAGGGCTAGTGTTAGGATTAGTAATAGGGTTATTGTTTGGGTTTGGCTAAGGATTAGAATTAGGGCTAGAGTTAGCATTATGAATAGAGTTTGGCTTAGGGTAACGAATAGGATTAGAGCTTCGTTTAGGGCTAGGAATAGGGTTAGTTTTAGGGCTAGTTTTAGGGTTAGGGTTAGGGTTAAATCTAGTGTTAGGGCTTAGATTAGGACTATTTTTGTGTTAGATTTAGGGCTAGGGTTTGGCTAAGGCCAAAGTAAGAACTAGGGTTAAGATTAGTGTTAGTTTTAGGGTTAGGGTTTCTGCTAGGTCTAGTGTTAGCATTTGTTTTAGGGTTAGGGTGATATTTAGCGCTGGGTTTGTGTTTGGATATGAGTCAGGGTGAAGGTTAGTTTTAGGCCTAGGACTCGAATTAGAGCTCAGGTTATGGTTAGTTATGTGTTAGGGTTTGGTTTAGGTTAAGTTTTCTGGTTAGAGCAATGGCTCGGTTTATTTTTAGGGCTAGGGATTGGATTAGGGCTAGTTTTGGGATTAATAATAGTGTTAGAGATAGTGGTAGAATGAGGTTTAGGCTTAAGTTTAGGGTTAGATTAAGAGTTATGGTTAGATCTAGGGTTAGGGTTATGGCTAGGGTTAAGGCTAAGGTTAGGGATATCATGAGGGTTAGGGTAACAAATAGGGATATAAATCTAAATAGGGCTAGGGAATGAGTTAGAGTTAGTCTTAGGGCTAGCATTAGGAGTAGGGTTAAGTTTAGGGTTCAAATAGGACTAGTATTTGTGCTATGAAAAGTGTTGGGTTTAGGCCTAGGGTTAGGACTAAGGTTAGGGTTAGTTTTAGGGGAAGAGATGGGTTTATAAAGCTAGGTTCAGTGCTAGGGCGAGGGTTATAATTAGGGCTAGGGCTAGGGTGAGGGTTCGTATTAGGATTAAGTCTAGGTTTAGGGCTAGGGTGAGGGCTAGGGTTTGTGTTAGGGTTAGGGCTAATATCATGACAAGTATTAGGGCTGGAGCTAATATCATGTGTAGGTTTATGGTTAGGGATAGTGTTACGGATAGATTTATGGCTAGGTATAGTGTAAGGGTTATGTTTAGGGTAGGGGTCAGGTATAGAGCTAGGTTATTATTAGGGTCAGATTCTGGGTTAGGGTTTGGTTTGAGTTAAGGTTTAAGTTTAAGGCTCAAATATGCATTAGGATTAGGGTTAGGGTTAGAGTAATGGATAGAGTTAGGTTTACAGTTCAAGTTAGGTTTAGATTAATGTATAAGG
>NW_026007714.1:0-3959 GCF_001458135.2 Marmota marmota marmota
TGATAGACAAGTCTTGATTTCTTCCTATTAGTTATGTACCTTCTTACCTGAGGTAACTCCTTTTTCCATGTGTAATTAAGGATGAAGTGTGCTGCCAAGTATTCTGATCTTTGGAAAGAGATTTTTTATTTTTTATTTTTTTTTATTTTTCAAGGCTAACCCTGAAAGATACTGTACAATGGTGTTATTTTATTTCAGCTTACTTCTAAATGAAGCAAACTCATATTTATTTCTAGTAACATTTTGATAAAGGTTAGCCAATTTCCCTTCTATCTGATTCACAAAGGGACCTTTTCCTAAGGAGGAAATGAATAGGTGTTGTATTACTTCTTTGCTTTAAAATTGATTGGGGTTTTCTGAGAAAGAGAGTAACTTCGTGACTATCTTCTTGATTAGTTATTTGCTTAGTTATTGGTCACACTCTACAAGTGTGACATCAGGTGAAATGTAAAGGAAGATAGAGAGTAAAATAAGTAGAAGATATCAATTGATTATACTTTTGTACTGAAGTAAGGTTTTTCAAGTACTATATGACTTGCATATCTCTCTGCCTTCCATTTAAAATAGAAATATAAAATTCATCTTTAATTTTATGTATCACAAATAAACTTCTAAAAATAAAATTTACACCTATATTTTCCTAATTCTGTTCATGATTTCTCTATTCTCTTGATTATATGAATTTTTTATAACTGATACTAACTTGATAATCTGTGTCATTTCCTGGTTTACAAACACTTATTGATTTTTGTCTCTTTTTACTTATAGTGGGCCTCCAGTGACTAAGGGAAAGACCTCTTCCTGTCTGCTTCTCCCAACCCTGCTCCAGCCTCTCAGCTTCCCAGACCCTCATGCAGTTGGTTGTAAATTCTTGCTGAAGCTCCTTTACTGTCAACTTTTCAGGACTAAAAAAATGAAAAATTAAAAAAAAAACACTTTAAAAAGCAAAATGTGGAGGGTGAAAACAGCACATTTTTTTTTGTAATTAGACCTTTTAAAATTTTTTTTAACATTTGTCTCTTTTTAATGTGGGTCAGCCACTGATACTTGATCAAAATAACTGTTTCTTTGTTGAGTTCTCGTGACCAAGGAATAGCCACACCCTCAGAACAAAACAAAACACACATATACAGAAAAAAAAAACACAGAATCATCTTTAACCTAATATTTTATATAATGTCTCAGATCCTCATAACTTTGCTCACAAGCTTCTGTGTTCAGTTGAATTGTAACTGCTTTTTGTATTTGGAGTGTGACTATTGAACTTGAAACTTTTTATTCTGGGCATCTTGGTGGATTCTGGTTAGATAAAGTGGGTGAGAGGGTGAAGGGAAAGTGGGGAGTTCTTCCCTATTATAACATGAAGTTTCCCCAACAGTCTGCTCTCAGCTGCCAAACCTCAAGTTTATCTTACACTGGTGTACTTTGATTATTCTTACTTCCCCTTTATCCATAATTTTTACAGAAGTTTATCAAATTACACTATTAAGAACAATTTTTAAAATAAAGTTATAGTTCACCTCACCATTCTGCACTTATTATTTATGGTTTCACTCACCTGCTTGCCTGTTTCTGATGTCTGAAAAACAGACATATTATTTTCCACATTTTATCCAGTTTCCTACATGTATATACTGGAAAGAAAGAAAATAAGGTCTGGAAATATTCTATTTTTTTGAATGATATAATCAAGAAAATAAAATATAAACATGCTAAATATATCTACAGAATTTCTCAAGGAGCTATGCTTAAAACAAAGAGAATATCCTGTAAAGAAAATCTATAGTCAGTTTCAATAAAGCAAGAATAGAACCCAAGTATTTATCATTAATTATGGACTATAGATGATACATACAGAATAACCTCAAGATTTAAAGGAAAAATTGTATTCAACCTGGTATTCTAAACTGAAGCAGACTGTCCATCAATGATAAATAAAAATAGATCTTCATAAATGATACAATTCTAAAAAGCAATTTTCTGTGCCTCATTACAAAGAGGGTTACTAAATATAGAAGAAAAATAAAACAAAGGGAGCAGAGTTTGTGGACAGAAATAGTGGCTCTAACTACAGAGCTCAAGAAAGTTATGCTGATTCTGCAGTAGACCTTGAAAATAATTTTTTTAGCATACCTCAGTCCTACCTTTAAAATGATGCTTAAGCTAGTAAGTAATCAAGTGATGGAATGTAACAAAAGTTAGAAGATTCTAGTGACTTATTTTTTTTTCACCACACACAAAAAAATGAATATTAGAAAATACTGGAAAAACAAAGTGATGAAAAAGAAAGTAAAAACCCACTAAACACAAAAAATGGAAAGTCAAGTTCTGCATATGAAAGACAGTAAAATGCGCACTTTTTGTAACATTTAATGGGATAGAAGAAAGTAGTATTGATTGTTCTTGATGGTAAGGACATCCCTCCATGAGCAGCATTCATGTCCTGATACTGGATGTCAGAAACGCTAATAAATTAGAGAAAGAAATAATTCTTACTTCTGGTGTGTGTTTTGTGATGAAAACTATTTTAAAGTCAAATTTGTGAAAATGCTTACTGGTTTTTAACCTTCATAAATTTTCTGTAGACAAAGAATGCAACACATAATTAATTTTAAAAGAGAATAACTAACTGATGAAGCATGAACATAGGGACTTGTAACTATTAAAAAATAGAGTGAGGTGTGGTGGTCTGTACAGATGCTGATACTCAGAAATAATAAAGTGTCCAATGTAGATTAAGCAAGAAATCACAGAACACATATCATTATGATTATGTAAATAATAATCAATAAACACTAAAGCCTTTTAATATTTGACTCATTAGGCCTGAAGAGAAAGAAGTGGGCCTATGAGCTAAATTGGTTTTCCTCCCTCTCTCATTGCAATTGGAAAAATAATGGGAACCCTAAAACATTGTGAAGGGTCTTCTATGTATATATTTCAAAATTATGGTCAATATCATACAACTAGTAGTAGATATGGCTAAATTTAGTTTCCTTTTAGAACTTTACATAGTTGCAGAGGCTGCTGATTTGGGGGTAAATTTTGGAAACTACTGTTTTATAGAGTCTGGTTGAATGAACCCAGGGGTGAATTTTCATTCATATATATTCACAATTCTTCGATATTTTGCTTTGATACCTGGTCTCAGTTTCCAAGGCTGGCCTTGAAGTTGTGATTATTCTCCCTCAGACTCTATGATTTTTGAGAATACAGGTATGTACCACCACATCAGGCCTGGACACTCCCTTTTAATTTTTACACGCATCTAATAATCAAAACGTTTTTGAAATATTACTGCCTTTCCTTTTATATAAAATATTCAATACTAACTTTCCAAATTCGTCTTCACCCTCACATTGTTTTTTTCAAAAGACCAATCTTCATGTTGAGTAGTTATACTTTTTTTTTTAACCATAACATGATATGCTCATTAAGTTCTATTCTGAGTTAGCAAGTCAATTTTATATATGTTTTAGAAAAACAAATTGCCATAAATTGTTCTGGTCATGCTCTTAATAGAAGTACCTTTTAGTCATCATCAAAAGAAAGAAGGAAATTTGTTAAAGTCAAAAGCTAAGATCCAACAGTGGGCCAGTTCTTGTTTCAACCAGATGTTTATGATTTGATTGCTTTTTTAAAAAAAACATCCTTCTTAGGATTGCTCTGATGGCCTTTCCTATGATATTTAATAGTCAGCTCCATTTAAAAAAGCACTAGTTTAGGTGAAAAGTGGATACTAAGGTAAATAAATATTTGGAACAAATTAATAGTACTCAATGTTTCTCATGATTATATACAGCTTCCTCCCACCATTCTGAGATTGCAAATCATAGAGTTTCAATGACTTCCATTCCTCACTACCTTTCACTACTCAGCTAATGCAGAATTAATTTCTCAACAAATTTGCATTAAATAAGTAGCAATTTAGAGAAAACCAGATATAATTTACACCACTG
>NW_026007715.1:0-3959 GCF_001458135.2 Marmota marmota marmota
TAATACCAGTAGTATCTAACACTTACCTGGCATAATATGTACCAGAGTTGTTGTAATAGCTTTATATGTATTAATATTCAACCTTCAAAACCATCAGGAAAATCCTATCATTCCAATTTTGCAAATGAGAAAACTGAGATAATGGCCAGCTCCGAGCCCTGTGGCAGGTTGGAAGAGATGTTTCATGGGGCTTTTGTCAGGGTGTCTTCAATGTGAGCTGCTGCTGACCAGGACCTTTCATCTCTGCCTGGTGCAACATCCGTTTCCAGTGAAAAGGGATTTTACTGCTACCTTTGGGAGTATTTCAAGCCCCAAAGGATCTCAGAAGAGCTCAGAAATAAGTACAGAATGCCAAACTATTGCTCAAATTCCTGCATGCCTGTGTTAATGGGAGGCTTAGACTTCTGAGGAATATTCCTAAGAAATAAGTGACAAACCTCAGTTACTTATTTGTTCTGAGAAAGAAAAGAAGAACAAGCCAGAGAAAAAAAAATAGTCCTGGAGGGGTCAATAACGAATTGACCTTTGGTCATTTGGAGTTTAAGGTCCTGGTAAGATATCTAGTTAAATGTGTTTCTGTCGGTAAAAATACCAATGTAGGATGCAGAAGAGAAGTTAGGACTGGAAAAAAAGGATAAATGAAGCTATAGGGGTAGATCAAACCATAATTAAAGAGTGCTATGAGAAGAAGGCTCAAGATGGAGCTTCGGAGAAGGCCTACATTTAAGATGGAACATTTAACAATGTTGAAAGATACTGAGGGATCAAGGAGGGAGGACTGAAAACAATGTTTATGTTTTCAAGAGAGTTTAAAAGAATGGAAATGGGATCCATATTGCATCACACTGAAGAGTGAGAGAGACCTGGAAATGGATGCATTAGCAGGGATGATTTATTCCCTTTTCTCTAATTTTCTTGCTAAGGATTGTCCATAACTGATATATTACACTTCTATTTGCTAATGGTTTGACTTCCACTGGCAATTAAGCTCTACAAAGGCAGGGAATTTTGTCTGGTTTGTTCATAAATGTATCCCCTATATCTATAATATGTTTTGGCAAATAGATAGCACTCGGTAGACATCTGGTGAATAAATGCAAATTTGGATGATAAGAAATGGAGAATGGGGGCTGAGGTTGTGGCTCAGTGATAGAGTGCTTGCCTAGCATGTGCGAGGCCCTAGGTCTGATCCTCAGCACCACATAAAAGTAAATAAATAAATAAAAGAAAGATATTATGTCCAACTACAACTAAAAAGTAAATATTAAAAAAAAAGAAATGGAGAATGGGGGCTGGGGTTGTGGCTCAGCAGTAGAGTGCTTGCCTAGCATATATGAGGTGCTGGGTTTGATCTTCAGCACCATATAAAAATAAATAAATAAAATAGAGTTGTTGTGTACAAGTACAACGAAAAAATATTTAAAAAAAGAAAAAAAGAAATAAAGAATGATGGTGAGTTAACTAAAATGCGTTACAAAGAAAACAGGATCACTTTCTGCTAGTGTTTTAATATGAAGATTTATTTTGTGGTGCTGGGTTAGAACTCAGGGCCTTGAGCATGCTTAGGCAAGTGCTCTAGCACTGAGCTATATTCCCAGTCCACTTCTAAATTTTGAGACAGGGTCTTACCAAGTTGCCCAGGATGGCCTTGAGCTCACAATCCTGCCTCAACCTCCCATATAGCTGGGACATAGACATGTGCTACCAAGATTTTTATTAAAATATGACCATTTTTAAGCACCCCCCAAAATGAAACACTAATAAATGGAAAACCCATAAGATCACCACACATTCTGCAATCAACATTTTACTATGTTTTATTACATATCTACCCATCTATTTATCTTAATATCCATTCATCAATCCAATTTATGTTATTTCAAAGTAAGTTGTTGATCATACTATTTCATCTATAAGCACTTCCTTATTCCTGTAATTAATACAAGATAAAATATATATGTGCTTCATTTTTTATTGAGGTAAAATGTGCACCCAGTGAAATGCACAACTCACAATTGCACCATTTGGTGAGGGAGTTTTGTTTTGAGGTACTAGGGATTGAACCCAGGGTCACTCTACTATTGAGCTATATCTCTAGCCTTTTTAAACCTTGTTTTAAAAAATGTTGAGCCAGAGTCTTGCTAAGTTGTCCAGGCTGGCCTTAAACTCATAATCCTTCTGCCTAAGCCTCCATTTGGTGAGTTTTGCCAAATATAGAAACCTCTGTAAGTCAAATTCTTGTTAACATATAGAGCATTCCACCATATATTTTTTGGTTCTTATTTTATTGAGATCCACATGTCTTAAAATTTACTCATTTAAAATGTGCAAAGTTCTTAGTATATTCAAAGAGTTATGCAACCATAACCATCATTTCCAGAACATTTTCATGACACCAAGGAGATTACACATTAGAAGTCAATCCCCACTTCCCTCCCCGCCCCCAGCCTTTAGCAACCACTAATATGCTTTCTGTCTCCATGAATTTACCTTATCTTATTATCTTATAAAAATGAAATCATACAATGTGTGTGTGAACTTCTATATTTGTCTTCTTTCACTTAGCATAATGTTTAAGGCTCATTTATTTTGAAGTATACATTAGTAATTCATTTTTATTACCAAATAATATTCTATTATATGGATATATGATCTTTGTTGATTCATTCATCAACTGACAGACATTTGAGTTGTTTCTACTTTTTAATTTTTACAGGCAAATGCATGTTTTTAAAATAATTTTTGGTTGTCAATGGACCTTTATTTTATTTATTTTTATGTGGTGCTGAGAATTGAACCAGTACCTCACACATGCTAGGCAAGCACCCTACCACTGAGCTACAACCCCAGCCCCCTGTTTCTACTTTTTGCCCGAGAATAATGGCACTATGAAAGTTGATGTACCATTATTTGATGTACCATATATGGACATATGCTTTGATTTCTCTTGGGGATGTACCTAGTGAGAATTGTGGGGTCATACAGGAACTTGATGCTTAAACTGCAAGAATTGCCACACGATATCCCAAAGATATTGCATCATTTTGTATCTCCACCAGAAATATGTGAAGATTCTAATCTCTCCACATTCTTGCCAAGCTTATATCATTTTCATTTTAGTGATGCTAGTGGTGGTGAAGTGCAATGTTATTATGGTTTTGATTTTCATTTACCTGGGGAAAAATGATGTTGAGCATTCTTTGCTGGGCTCACTTGTCATTTATATGTCCTTAGAGACATATCTATTCAGATACTTTGCCCATTTTCAAATTGGGTTCTCTATTTTTATTATTGAGTTTAAGAGTTTTTTTATTTTGAATACTGGATCTTTATCAAGTATGATTTACAAATATTTTATTTCATTTTGTAGGTTATTTTTGTCTTATGCACCTTCATGGCATGTAAATATTTAATTTAGTCTACCCAATTTATCTATTTTTTCTTGATTGCTATTTTTTTTAAACTTTTAAAAAATTGCCAATGGACTTTTATTTTATTTGACACATGCCAAGTAAGCATGCTACCCTGATCCTCTTGCTTATTATTTTTAATGTCACATCTAAAAAAATGATTGTCTAATCTAAGGTTTCAGATATTTATCTCTATATTATAGTCTTATGTTTAGGTATAGGTTTTTTTTTTTTTTTTTGTACGGGGGGTTCAACTTAGGGACACTTAACCACAAAGCCACATCCCCAGCCCTTTGTATATTTTGTTTACAGACAGGGTCTCCACTGTACCTGGCTATATTTAGGTTTTTAATCCACTTGTAGTCAATTTTTACATAGACTGTGAGGTAGAGATCCAAATTTATTCTTTCCATGTGGATATCTAATTGTCCCAACACCATTTTTTGAACAGACTATTTTTAACTGATTGAATAGTCTTACCACCCTGACTGAAAATCAAATGAGTAAAGATATATTCACTTATTTCTGTACTTTCATTTCTATTTCATT
>NW_026007716.1:0-3959 GCF_001458135.2 Marmota marmota marmota
CGGGGGGGGTGACGAACAACTTGTGTAGATTCATACAGCAGGAGTAGGAGCCGTTTATTGTAGGACAACAGAGGTATTTATACATTCCACATGGCTTATCTAATTAACATAAACTATATACATCAGTCAACCAATCAGGAATCTCCACACTTAATGGCTCGCTGGTGTTACTTCACAAACCACTCCCTCTGCAAAATGCCAGGTGCCATCTTGACTTGTTTACAGACTCTAGCAAGAAAAAATGATTTGAAAATCTATTTTGGTTACTATAAGCACTCAAATGGGAGGAACACTATTTCTGCATGTTTGTTTTGGTGGGATGCATAAAATTCTGTTTATAAGCACGTTAGTAAATCTGCTCAATTAAAAAATAAAGAGAAAAAAATTTTAAAAAAGATTCAATGTAAAATACAGATGAACAACTACCATTCAAATTATTTAATATTCACAATTTAAATTCATGAGAAAAATAATTTTACACAGATAATAGACTTATATTCAGATTCCCCCTGAAAGTTCTAAGATTATTTTTATCACAGTTACTGTTTTGAACTCCTTACTAAAGTCAAAAACTAAACAAAACCTAAGTTCCCCTCATTTTTTTTTTCACCTGAATCATAGTCTTCATCAAAATATTTGTTAGGCAAAAACAAAACAAAAAAAACTTCTATTGGCTTAAAGAAAACCAAAAAGATAAATAAATTCCATGCAGTATAGCATTGAGATGCTAAGATCTATATTAACAAATGTGATCTCAGAAATAAAGCATTATTAATGATAAAAACCCATTAACTTTACCAGTTACTTATACTGTACTTTTTTTAAAGAAAACATTTGTCTTAGAGCTGGTGGATACGAGGGGTGTTTGTAACCTTCCACTTAGAAAATAGAAAAACTATAGCATTTAAAATTGGCTACTGACTGAGTTTTATAGAAAGTGTTAGGCATATAATTAGTGTTCTGCCTATGTTTTATTATACAGCAAGTATGAATTATTCATTTACCACTGTTCTTACCCTCTGCCTTGTTTTTTGCTGAATAGTATGTAGCAACACTTTGCATTTTTAAAATATCCTCCATGTATATGACATCTTGCTTTCCACCCTCTTTGGACAGAAGGAAAGCAAGTAGGGGTGGGAAGTGGTAGTGTGCTGATAGCAAGAACAGGGTGATGTGGGTGGTTGGTGGCAGCAGATGGTGAACAGTGGGGATAAGGTCAAAAACGGGCAGGGGCCAGACAGGGCCAAGAAATATGAGACATTTAAATATGTCTGAATTTAAATATAATTTCCCAAGTCCATGGGCTGACATTTTTTGCTGAAGTTATCTGGATTGTATTTAATTAGCAACTTGGAGGAACCAAAGGAGATGGAGAGTGGTAGAGGCTGATCATCTGCAGACCACTCCCACAGAACTCCAACCCCACCCTCAATTGTTCTTTGGGTTTTCCTCCACTGATCATTTTGGCTCCTGGTCCTGGTTAAGTCACAACTGAACACTGAATAAGAGAATCTTGGGGGATAGATATCTATATACTATTGGGGTACTGTCTATAACCAAGCTAACTTACAAACAGTCCCACCATAGTCTATTTTCCTTGGACTAGGCATGCAGAAGTCCCTTTCCAGTGCTCCTTATTTGTATCACCCTTGTCACCGTGAAATGCCCAACCATCCCAGCTAACCCACTAGGTCATATCAAATGTGAATAGTTAACCATCAAGCCCACTTCCAATGCCTTCTTTCAGCTCCCCAGGTCCTCAAGGAGCAAAGCTCATTTGTAAGACTCAGAGCTACAATTTTGCCCAACCCAGCTTTGTGTATTGGGGGTGAGAGGGACTAGGGATTTAGCTCAAATACTTTTCCCCAGAGCCCTTGTTTATTTATTTGTTTATTTGTTTGTTTGTTTATTTGATGCAATGTCTTGCTAAGTTGCTGAGGCTACACTTAAACTTGCATCTTCCACCTCACCCTCACAAATCTCTGGGACTACTGGCATGTGCCACCATGCCAGCCCCTGACCCAGCTTTGACCCAGACCCATAGTCCTTTCCTCTTGCCCCCTCTCTTTCATCCTTTCTCTCACTTTCCTTGGCCCAAGGCTCTTGTTCTGAATCTTGTTCCCTTTAGCTCCATTCTTTCCTTTCATTCGTCTTTTTGCTTTTAATACCTTTCCACTTGGCTGATTCATCCAGCATTTACACTTTGGTCTCAGATTCCTCCTTTCATGACTTTGAAATGCCACCATGAAGGTCCCCTTGAGTAACCCCAGGAGAGTCATTAATATACAAATTGTAATGTCAAAAATATCTTATGGTAAATGAGTTATTCATAGTATATGTTCATACATAATGGATTCATTTATCTAAGCTTTTCATCAGGCTTTGTTTTTAAAAATAAGGAAAGATTAAGCTAGAGTTTGTAATTTTCTATTCAAAACTATTAGCCTTATGGAATGATTGAAAGCCATTTCAAAAAATGGAAATTCAGTTTACCTCTCACAACTTAGAACTGCAGCCAGTTAAAAAGTATCCTTGAAGCCAATGATGATTATATTTCAAAAGAAAATATAATGAAAATTATTTTGGTGCAGATGATTTGCTCTTTGTCTAAATTCATAAGGAAATATAACCAGACTCATATTATTTGCTACACTAAAAACATAAAACTGTAAGGAACATATTTGTTGTATATATAAAGGTTGAGTTAATTTATTTATTTAAAAATTCTGAAGGCTGAGGCTGGGGCTCAGAGTTAGAATGCTCGTCTAGCATGTGTGAGGCACTGGGTTTGATCCTCAGCACCACATAAAAATAAATAAAATAAAGATATTGTGTCCAACTACAACTAAAAAATATATATTTAAAAAATTCTGCCATTACAAGGTAAATACAAATGTTATAATATCTTGTTGATTGGTAAATGGAAGTTTTTTGTGATAATCCCTCTACTTTGCATATTTGAAGAAATTCATAATAATTTTTTTTCAAAAAAGCAAAGCATCAATTGAATGAAGATGGTTTAAATCTTCCAAAACACATTGAAATAGAAAACCAAGCCAAATGCTATAAATAAATTAAATGTATAAGTATATCTAAAATTCTATGAAGTAAAAAAGAAAGAATGCTATATTGGGCAGGATAATAAATAGTTTAGTAGTATTAGAATATTACATATATCTGTAGGAGTGAGGAGGAAACCCTGAAAAAAAAAATGGAAGTGAAACCTAGGTGATGAAAATGAGAAGCCCAAAGATCTAAGTTCACATCAAATCTAAGAAATGGTGTATGCATGCTCCACATGGGCACAATGGCTGACACACATTGATGCACATGAACACAAAGACTTTGCTTTGGGGAGAACAGGATTTCCACAATAAGCACAACTGCACTATCAGATTTTCATGTATTTATTTTGAAAGGATTTATTTCAGACACTGTCCCAAAAGATTATAAAATAAACTCTCATTTGATTTTTTAAAATAATTTTTTGCTTTCATATTACTCCACTTGGGCTGCTGTAACAAAATGCACAGATTGAATGGCTTATACAATGGACATTGACTTCCCACAGTTCAGGAGCCTGGGACACCAAGATCAAGGTACCAGAAGGGTTGGTTTCTGGCAAGAGCTCTCTCCTTGGCTTGCAGATAGCCATCTTCCCTGTGCACCTGCTTTCCTGGTGTCTTTTCTTGTGCATGTGAAGACAGCGTTCATATTAGCTTAGGGTCCCCCATCATTTGACGATAATTACTTTCTGAGAAACCTTGTCTCCTAACATAGTCACATTGAGTATTAGGACTTCAACATAAAATTCTTTTGTTCTGTTGGTAGTACTGGAAATTGAACCCAGGGGTGCATTACCACTGAGCTGTCTCCCCAGCCCTAACCCAACCTTTTTAAAATTTTGAAATGAGTTCTCATTAAATACTAAGGATGCCCTCAAATTTGTGTTCCTCTTG
>NW_026007717.1:0-3958 GCF_001458135.2 Marmota marmota marmota
TGTTGAGTGTTAACAAGATATGAGTCAGGGTCAGTGTTAGTTTTAAAGTTAGTGTTAGAACTCGAATTAGGGCTAGGAATAGATCTAGGTTTAGTGTTAGGGTTCGGTATCAGTTAATGTTTATGGTTAGGGCTATTGCTTGGTTTTGGTTTAGTCCTAGGGTTAGGTTTAGGGATAGTGTAAGTGTTAAGCTTAGGCTTTGGTTTAGGGTTAGATTTGGAGTTAGGGTTAGATCTAGGGTTAGGGCTGGGACTAAGGATAGGGCAAGGGTTAGGGCTAGAGATAGGGTTATTTTAAAGATAAGGTTAGATCTAGGGATAGGTATAGGTCGAGAGTTAGAGTGAGTCTTAGGGCTAGGGTTAGTGTTAGGGTTAGATATAGGTCTAAATTAGTGGTAGGATTAGGACTTGGTTTATTGTTTGGCTTAAGCCTAGTGTTAGGGTTAGGGTTAGGGTTAAGCTTAGGGGAAGAGATGGCATTATAGCTAGGTATAGAGGTAGGGTGAGTGTTACAGTTTGGGTTAGTGGTAGGGTTAGGGTTATGATTAAAGCTAGTTTTAGGGCTAAGATGAGGGCTAGGGTTTGTTTTAGTTTTAGGACTAGGATTAGGGCTATGGCTAATTTCAGGTCCAGAATTATGGTAAAAGATATATTTAGGGTTAGGATTATGGCTACTTCTAGGGTAAGGGTTAGGTGTAGATTTATGTTCAAGTTTAGAGCTAGGGGTTTTATTAGGGTCAAGGTCAGGGTTAGGTTTTGGGATAGGTTAAGGTTTAAAGTTAGGACTTGAATTAGTGTTAGGGTTAGGGTAATGATAGGTTTAGGTTTATGTTCAAGTTAGGTTCAGGGTAATAGATTGGGTTAAGATTAGGGATAGGTTTAGTTTCATGCCTATGGTTAACATTAGGTTTATGGTTTGCATTATGGTAATGGATAGAGTTAGAGATAGGTTTAGAGCTAGGTTTATGGTTATGAATAGGGCTAGGGTTAAAGCTAAGATTAGGGCTGGGTTTTAGGTTAAGTTAGGGATAGGGTTAGGGTTAGGGCTAATATAAGTACTAGGGTGATGTTTAGGGCTAGTTTTAGTGTTTTAGGGCTAGAGTTAGTGTTAGGGTTAGGTTTACGTTTAGGGTGATGTTTAGAGATAGTAGTGTTAGGGTCAGTGTCAGGTTCATGGTTAGTTTAAGGGTTCGACTTTCAACTCATATTAGAGCTAGTGTTAGGGCTAGGTTTAAGGTTAGGGTTTGGTTTAGGTTAAGGGTTAGGGTTATAGGTATAGCTAGGTTTTGTTTTAGGGCTATGGCTAGGATTAGGGCTTGTTTTAGGATTAGTGTTATGGTTTGGGCTAGTGTTAGTGTTTGGCTTATTTTTCAGGTAAGGGCTCAATTTAGAATTAGGTTTTGTCTAAAGTTAATGCTAGGGCAAAGATCAGGCAAGGTTTATGCCTAGGGATAGGGCTAGAGTTAGGTTTATGGTAAGGGATAGGTTTAAAATAAGTGAAAGGTCTAATGTGAGAGTTAGAGTTAGTTTTAGGACTAGGATTAAGGATAGGGCTAAATTAGGGCAAAGATTAGGGTTAGGGTTAGTGTCAGGGTTATGCCTAGAGTTTGGGTTAGGATTGTAATTAAGGCTATGTTTAGCACCTGTTTAGCACCTAGGGTTAGGGCTAGACTTATGGCTAGGGCTAATGTCAGGTCTAGGGTTACAGTTAGGGATAGTTTTAGGGAAAGTTTTATGGCTAGGTCTATTGGTAGGGTTAGTTATAGGGTAAGATTCAGGTTTAGAGGTAGGGGAATTATTGGAACCAGGGCCAGTGTTAGGGATTGGTTTAGGTTTGAGTTTAGGGTTATGGCTCAAATTAGAGTTAGTGTTAGGGTAAAGATAGGGTTAGGTTTATGGTTCAGGCTAGGCTTAGGGAAATTTATAGTTTTGGGGATAGTGCTAGGGTTAGGGTTAATTTTAGGGTTAGCATTAGGATAAGGGTCATGTTTAGGGTAATGGATACAGTTACAGTTAAGTTTAGGACTAGGGTTATAGTTAGGATTACGTCTTGTGTTAGGGTTAGGGTGAACGTTAGGTTTAAGGCTAGGTTTATGGCTTGGATGAGGGTTTGGGTGAGGGCTAGGGCTAGTATTAAGGCTAGGGCTAATGTCAGATTTGGCATTACAGTTAAGGTTAGTTGTAGGGTTTCGTTTTGAATAGGTCTACTGCAAGGGTTAGGTTTAGGGTAAAGATCAGGTTTAGAGCTAGGTGTATTATAACGGTCAGGGACAGGATTAGGGATTGGTTTTGATTAAGGTTTAGGGTTAAGGCTCAAATTAGCATTAGGTTTAGGGTAATGGATATGGTTAGGGTTAGGGTTCAGGTAAGGTTTAAAAATTTGAATAGCCTTAGAGATAGCTATACAGTTAGGTTTAGTCCTATTGTAAGCATTTGGATTATGCTTAAGTTTAGGGTAAAAGATAGGATTATAGCTAGGGTTAGGGCTACATTTATAGTTAGGTTTTGGGCTATTGTTAGGGTTTGGATTAGGGTTATGGTTAGGCCTAGGGTTAGGGTTAGGTTTACGGTAAGTGTTATGGTTGGAGCTAGATTTAGGGTTAGGATGAGGGTTATGGTTAGAGCAGATCTAAGGTAAATTCTAGAGTTAGTGCTCCGTTTAGCATTAGGGTTATAGTTAGAGTTATGGTAATGGATAGAGTTAGAGCTAGGGTTTGGACAATGGTTACAGTTAAAATTAGGGTTAAAGATAGGGTTAGGTATAGGGCTATATTAATGTTTAGGGTTACAATTAGGGTTCAGTTTAGTGGTATCTTTAGGGTTAGAGTTACTTTATTCAAATTTCTTTGATACAATCAAGGATTTATCTTTAACTAACCTTACTCTGTTTCCCAGGTTTAGGCCTTTTGATTTAAGTTTTTCTTGTGTGGAACAGTTAATATATTCATTTTACTTCATTTTGAGCTCTATGAGTAAATGTAAATGTCCCTGGAAATCAAACAAGGTTTATGCTAGCTGCTTGAAACTGCACACACACACCCTCAATTCTTTGTGGGGACACTGTGGTATGTTCCTTGTGAGTGTAGGCCTAAGCTGAAGCATGGAAAAAAACCTTTTTTTTTCCGAGAGCTATTTAGGAGAAAGCAGGGAATATGCGTGCACTGAAATTTCTCCCATAATTATTTTGTCAGATTTGTTTGATACTGAGTAGGATTCATTATTTAGCTTTCCCCACAAAGCTCTCCAAGTCTGCAACTTCTAGGATCAATGGTTCTCTAATCAGGTTAGGGTTAGTGTTAGGTTTATATGTAGAGTTAGGGTGAGAGTAAGTTTTGTACAAATTTCTTTGATACTTGGAAGGAGTCATCTTTTACCTAGCCTTAATATGTTCCTCAAGTTTGAGGCTTCTCATTTCAGTGGTTCACTAACACGGACACTCGGTATTTTAAGGTTTCACTTCATATTGACCTATATAGGTAAATGAAAATGGAGGTTGAAATCAAACTTGGTTGGTTCTAGCGGCTTGATACTTCAAACACTGAATCAGTTCTCTGTGGAACTCTCTGCTTTGTTCCTTGTGAAAGTAGCCCTAAAATGAAGATGGCAAAAACAACTTTGTCCAAGAGCCCTTTAGCAGAAAACAGATAAATATGCATGAACTGAAATACCACCTCAATTATTTGGTCATATTTCTTTGACACTGCATAGGATTCATCTGATAGCTTAGCCCCCTAGGGTCCTCACATTTGGGACTTCTAAGATCAACAGTTTTTCAAACAGGTTAGGGTTTGTGTTAAGACTAGTGTTAGGGCTAGTGTTAGATCTAGTATTAGGGTTAGAATTAGTTTTGTTCAAATTTCTTTGATATTGGGCAAGATTCATTTTTCTCCTATCCTTACTACTCCACGTTTGGGCCTCCTAGGTTCAATGGTTCACTGTAAGGAATAGTTTGTATTTTG
>NW_026007718.1:0-3957 GCF_001458135.2 Marmota marmota marmota
AGTGGCATTCTACTTAGATTAGATCCCCAGTACCACCAGGAGAAAGAGAAAAAGAAGGATAATGAAACTATTTCAGGTTCTAGCTCTGAGAGCAATTTGAGCTAGTTATTTAATAATGGTGTGTTTGTTTGGTTTTGGGGGTGCTGGGGATCAAACCCAGGGCTTCATACAAGCTAGGCAAGTTCTTGACCAGTGAGCTATGTCTTTGGCCCTGGTAAGGAGTTCTTTTTTTTTTTTTTTTTTTTTAAGTTATATATGGGCACAGTATCTTTATTTTGTTTTGTTTATTTATTTTTATGTGGTGCTGAAGATCGAACCCAGGGTCTCACACATAAGAGGGGAGTGCTCTACCGATGAGCTACAACCCCAGCCCCAGGAATTCTTAAATCTAAAAAATTAGGTCATTCTCTTCCACAGGTTTTTATTTACTTTTTTGAGAAGTTCCATAACTTAACAAAAAACTTAAATATTATAATACTCTTACTTCAATTTCAGAGGAACATTAAAAGTCCTTTTTCTAGCCAGGTGCAATGGCGCACGCCTATAATCCCAGCAACTCAGGAGACTGAGGCAGGAGGATCAAAAATTCAAAGCCATCCTTAGCAACTTAGTGAGGCTCTAATCAGCTTAGAGAGACCCTATCTCAAAATAAAACATAAGCCAGGCACTGTGGCACATGCTTATAATCCTAGCGGCTCTGGAGGCTAAGGCAGGAGAATCACAAGTTCAAAGCTAGCCTCAGCAAAAGCAAGGTGTTAAACAACTGAGTGAGACCCTGTCTCTAAATAAAATATAAAACAGGGCTGGGGATGTAACTCAGTGGTTGAGTGCCCTGAGTTCAATCCCTGGTACCCAATCAATCAATCAATCAATCAATAAAAAGGGCTAGGATGTGGCTCAGTGATTAAGTGCCACTGGGTTCAAGCCCTGGTATTTAAAAAAAAAAAAAAAGTGTCCTTTTTTCTGTAAATAAGCAGATAGTCCTGGAATGGTCAAAAGAAACAAGACACTTCACCTGGGGACAGATGTTCCTGTAGTAACTCTCTGGTGAAAGAGACTGCTGGGGACATGCGGCCAGAATCTTTGCAATCAAGTCACACTTCTTCCAGTCAGCAGCTGTTGCCTCAGCATCACTTCCGCCAGCTGCTCCAGCTGTCACAATGGAGAGAGATGTCAAACATTCACAGCAATTTCCTATGTAAGGTTCTATGTGACAAATCTGCATTAAATTTAGGATAAAGAGTGTTTCTTTTCTCTATTAGAAATTGTTTATTTCTCCCAGAGACTCAGGAGGCTGAGGCAGGAGGATCTCAAGTTGAAAGCCAGCAACTTAGGGAGGCCCTAAGCAACTCAGACCCTGTCTCAAAATAAAAAATAAAAAGGGATGGGGATATGGCACAGTGTTTAAGTACCCCTGGGTTCAATCCCCAGTAACAAAAAAAAGAAATTGTTTATTTCTTCTGCAAGATAATCTGCCCCTCTGTACTTTTCTTTCTTTCCTTTCTCCTTCTCTCCCTTCCTCTCCCTTTCTTCTTTTTTGGTGGTACTAAGGATTGAACCCAGTGGCACTCTTACCACCACTGAACTACATCCCCGGCCTATTTTATTTTTTCAGACAGGGTCCCACTAAATTGCAGAGGCTGGCCTCCAATTTGCAATCCTCTTGCCTCAGCCTCCTAGGCAGTTAGAATTGCAAGCATGCTCCACTATGCCCAGCTGTACTTTCCTTCTGGAAAAGTCAGAGGAAAAAAAATAGCATTGAATCACTGTACTAATATTATTCATGTGATGTGAATACTAGCTTCTCAAGTGTTTATCTCTGAATATGTATTTCATTTAAACTTACTTAAACTATAGCCATTCTTAAGCAATTATAATACTGGAAAAATATATAAACAGTGGTTTTTAGAAACTGAACTACAGGCAGCCCAGGACACTGATCACTGAGAGAAGAGAAGCAAACTAGGCAAACCTGATAATTATTCTCACTACTTGGGGAGAATTTTCAGCCCTAGCCCATAAAGGGTAGCCCAAATGAACTGTTCACTGGGTCAAAGAAACATAGTCAGAGGGCTCCTCTATCAAGTCTTTGATTTGCATATGTAGGTGAGGAAAATACCCCAAGGCCAAGGAAAGCACTAACAGAAAGAAGTAAATGTGATAGTTCTCAAGTTCATAAATGGGTAAGAAAAATTTGTGTTTCCACTTACCAGCATAGAAAGACCTCCTAATACACAGGATATCAAATAGAGTCCTAGGAAGGTTTTATTGCCTTAGTAATGAAGTCAAATTACCTTAAACTGAAAATTTGCTCTAGAATCACACTAACAATGTTGAAAAGCCAGGATCACAAGCTGAGGACGTGCCTCAGGGTTAGAGCACTGGCCTAGCACTTACAAGGCCCTGGGTTCAAACCCCAGCACCACCAAAAAAAAAAAGGAAAAAAAAAAAAAGGCCAGGACAAAGGAATCAAAAAGATCCCAACACACTTCAATGTATCGCTGAATAAAACCCAACAAAGGTATACAACAAAATGTAGCACCTAACAATGTAAAGTAAAAACACACAGCATCAAGTCAAAAATTATCAGTCAAGCCAGGTACATGCCTGCAATCCCAACAACTAGGGAGCCTGAGACATGAGGATCACAAATTTGAGGCCAGCTTCAGCAATTAAGCAAGGTCCTAAGCAACTCAGCAAGAGTCTGTCTCAAAATTAAAAAAAAAAAAAAGGCTGGGAATGTAGCTCAGTGGCTAAGTGCCCCTGGATTAAATCCCTAGTACCCCCGCCACAAAAAAAAAAAAGAAAAAAATTTACCAGGCATTATCAACACAATGGAATATCATTCAGTCATAAAAAATGAATAAAGGACAAAGCTGGCAGAGTGGTGCACACCTGTAATCCCAGTGACTCAGAGGCTGAGATAGGAGGATTGCAAGTTATAGGCTAGTCTTGGCAATTTAGCAAGATTCTGTATCAAAATGAAAAATAAAAAGAGGGCTAGGGATATAGCTCAGTTGGTAGAGTATTTGCCTCTCATGCACAAGGGTTCAATCCCTAGCACCACAAAAAAACAAAAACAAAAAATAAAAAGGGCTGGTGATGTGACTCAGTGGTACAGCATCCTTAATTCAACTCCCAGCACCACCAAAAAACAAACAAATAAAGGAATAAATGACTGATTCATGATACAACATGACCAAACCTTAAAAACATGCTTAGTAAGCCAGGTGTGGTAACACACTCCTGTAATCCCAGAGACTCAGGAGGCTGAGGCAGGAGGGTTGAAAATTTGACGCCTGACTCAGCAACTTAGCAAGACCCTATCTCAAAATAAAAAACAAAAAAAGACCATGGATATAGATCACTGGTAAAATACTCCTGGGTTTAATCTCCAGCACACACATACACACACATAAAAGAGAATGACAGCAGAATTCTCAACAGGAGTCATACAAACCAGAAGACAACTCAGGGACATCCTTGAAGTATTAAAAAAAAAAAAAAAAGTAAACCCAGAATTTTGTACCCAGCAAAATATCTTTCAAAAATAAGGTGAGGTCTGGGGCTGGAGCTCAGGTGTAGCACACTTGCCTGGCATGTGTGAGGCACTGGGTTCGATTCTCAGCACTGTATATAAATAAATAAAATAAAGGTCTATCAACAACTAAAAAGATATTTTAAAAAACATAAAGTGAAGTAAAGACTTTTTCAGACAAAATAAAAGCTAAAAGAATTCACTGCCAGTAGACCTAAGAAATGTCAAAGGAAGTTTAGGCAAAAGGAAATTTGGATGGAAATTTGGATTTGCATAGATAAGTGAAAAGCGCCAGGCACAGTAGCCCTCGCCTATAATCCCAGCTACTCAGGAGGGTGAGACAGGAACATCACAGGTTCAGGGCTAACCTTATTAATTCAGCAAGACCCCATCTCAAAATTAAAAAAAAAAAAAAAAAA
>NW_026007719.1:0-10391 GCF_001458135.2 Marmota marmota marmota
AACACTAACACTAGCCCTAGAGCTAAACCTAATCCTAAATATAGCGATAACCATCGCCTTAGCACTAACAATAACCCTTAACCTAAACCAAACACTAACCCTACATATAGACCTAACCCTAATCCTCATTCTGGACCTAACCCTAAACTTAATACTAACCTGAACCCTGACACTTACCCCCAAAAAAAACAACAACAACAACAACAACAAAACACTAGCTCTAAAATTTATCCTAACCCCAAAACTAACCCTAATACTAGACGAACTCTAAATCTAGTCATAACCATAACTCTAGCTCTTACATTATCCATATACCTAACATTAGCCCTAAACCTCAAACAAAACCTAGCCTTAATTACAGCCTTAAACCTAACCCTAAGAATAACTCTAACCCTAAACCTAGCCTTAACCCAAACCCTAACCCTAACACTTGTCCTAATCCTAAACCTAGCTCAAACCCTAAAACTTACTGTAAACATAACCATAGCCCAAAACCTAAACCTCACCCTAACCCTACCCCTAATCCTAACTGTAACCATACCACATACCCTAGCTCTAACTCTATCCATTACACTAACCATAACCCTAAAACTAATGCTAACCCTAGCCCTAACCTTATCCCTAAACCTACCCTAGCCCTGACTTAACTCTAACACTCGCCCTAGCTCTAAACCTAGCTCAATTCCCTAACCCTTACACTTAACCTAACCCTAACACTAACCCAAGGCCTAACCCTAACCCTAAGCCCAGCCCTAATCCTAACCTTAAACATAGCCCTAAACCTAGCTCAAACCCTACCCATTACCCTAATCCTAAACTCAACCCTAATGATAACACTAGACCTAAATCTAAATGAACCCTAACACTCAACATAAACCTAACCCTAGAACTAACAGTGAACCTAAACCCAACCCTAAAGCTAAGCTAGCTGAAACCCTAAACCTAATCCTAAACCTAAACCTAATGCTAACCTATACCTAAACCTATCTTTAACCTGACATCTAAACATATTATCCTAACCCTAATGATAACCCTAGCCCTAACCATAACACTAACCATCACCATAACCCTAGACCAAACCCTAAATTAACCTTAGACATAGCAAGAATCCTAGATCAAACCCTAAATCATACCCTAAACCTAATCCTAACTGTAAACCTTCGTGCTAACCCTGACCTTAACCTTAACTCTAGCCCTAATTCCTAACCATAATTCTAGCCCTACCCTAGGTCTAACCCTATAAATTACCCTAATGATAACCATAACCCTAATGCTAACCCTAGGCCTAACCCTAAACCTATCACAAACACTTACCATATCCATTACCTTAAAACTAACCTGAACCCTAAACCTAACACTATCCATAACCCTAACCCTAATTCTAACCTTAATGCTAATTTTATCCTTAACCCTAAAACTTAACCTAACCCAAACCCGAATCCTGACCCTGAACCTAATAATACTCCAGCTCTTAATCTGACCCTTTCCCTAAATGTAACAATTCAATTTGACCTAGCCCTAAATATATACCTAAGTATAAACCTAGACCTGACATTAGGCCCAAGCCCTAATTTTTGCCCTAAATCTAACACAAACCTAGCCCTAATCCTAGCCTTAAATCTATCCTTAATCCTAAATGTTAAACCATAACCCTAGCCCTAACCCTAAAGCTAATCATAAAACTAGCCCTAACTCTAAACATAACACTAAAATAAAACCAAGCAACAGGCCTAACACTAACCTTAACTTAAACCAAACACTAGCACTACACCTAGATGTAATCCTAGTCCTAATTTGAGTCGTAATTATAACCTTAAAAATAACCCTGAACCTGACTCATATCCTAACACTCATCCTAGCTCTAAACACTACCCAAAAGTTAAACTGAACACGAACAGTAACCCCAGCCCTAAATCGAGTCCTAACCATAATGCTCAAACTAACTTTGAACTGACTGATATCCTAAAACTAAACCTAGGTATAAATATCACCCTAAACTTAAACCTAACCCTAACACTTGACCTACCCCTAACCCTAACCATAAAAGTAACCCTAATTGTAACCCTAGTTATTATATTAGGAATTGCCCTATCCTTAGTCTTAAACCTCACACAAAATCTTGCCCTAATCTGAGCCCTAAACCTAACTTTAACCCTAACCACAAACCTAACCTTAGCGCTAGCCCTATCCCTTATCTTGAACAAAACCTTAAACCTAATGGTAACCCTAGACCTATCCCTAATCCTTACTCTAACCAAATCCTAACCGTATTAATAGTCCTAACCCTCAATCTCATTCTAGCTCTAAAGTTATCTCAAAACCTAACCCTAACCCTGACCCTTATTCTGACCATAACATAAACCCTAAACCTAAACCAAACCCTAACATAAACCCTAACACTAAACCAAACCCTAACACTAGCCTTACTTGTAACCTTATACCTAAACCTAACCCCACCACTAGCTCTAGACGTAAACCTAATCCTAAATCTAGCCTTAACTCTAGCTCTACTCCTAAACAAAATCCTAGCCCTAGTTCTAACAAAAACCTTTACCTAACCCAAACATGAGCTCTACCCCTAGACCTAAACCTAGTCCTAATTCTGAGCTTTAGTGCAAACTTTAACTCTAAGACAAACATTGACCCTGCCCTTAACGCTAAACCTACTTCTAAACCTGAATCTAACCAAAATCTAAACCTAATTCTAGATCCAGCCACAACCCTAACCCTAAAACTAGCCCTAAAAATTACCCTTGATCTTACATTACCCATAGCCCTAACAATAGGCCTAAGCCTAACACTAAACATAGTGCTAATTTTAGGCCTAAACCTAGCCCTAAGCATAACCCTAACTCTAACACTAGCCCTATACCTAACCCTATCCCTTGCCTTAGTCCTAAGAGAGCTCAAAGGCTAGCCCTTACCCTAAACATAAACCTAGACCTATCCCTAACTCTCACCCTAAACCTAGCCCAAATCCTAAACTTAACCTAGCCCAAAACTTAGCACTAAACCTACCCATTACACTAACCCTAAAGCTAACCTTATTGATAATCCTAGCCCTAACCCTAATGTTAAACCTAACCCTAACTGGAAAATTAACCATAGACATAACCCTAAAATTAACACTCAGCATAGCCCTAAATCTAGCTCAAACCATAAACCTAACCATAAACATAAACATAACCATAGCTCAAATCCTAATCCTATAATTAATTCTAACTCTAAACCAAAAATCTAAACCTAACCTAATCCTATCTGTTACCTTAACCCTAACCCTAACGTTAATGATAACTTTAGCCCTAACTCTAACCCTAACCCTAAACCTACCATAATTCTATCCCTAGACCTAACCCTAAACCTACCGGTAACCCTAGCTCAAACACTAAGCATTATGCTAAACATAACCCTAAACATAAGCCTAACCCTAGTTCTATCCCTAACTCTAACCCTAACTCAAGGCATATTCCTAACCATAACTCTAGTTCTAACCTAAGCTCTAAGGCTATCAATTACCCTAACCATAACCGTTACCTAATGCTAACCCTAAGGCTAACCCTAGCCCTATCATTAATGCTAACCATATCAATTACCCTAAAACAAACCTGAACCTTAAAAAAAAAACCTTAAATATACCCTAACCCTAACCCTAAATCTAATTTGAGCTGTAAACATAAATCCTTACCTAAGTGAAATCCTAACCCTAATAATTCCCCGAGCTCTAAACCTGACCCTACCCTTAACCTTTACACTACATGTAGCCATAAGCCTAACCCTAAAACTATCTTTAACCATAACCCTGGACCTGATATTAGCCATAGCACTAATCTTAGCCCTGAATCTAAAACAAACACTAGCCCTCATCCTAGCCCTAAACCTAGCCTTAATCATAACCCTAACCCCAAATCTAGACCTAATCCTAACTCTAACCCTCACTCTACATCTAAACCTAGCTATAAAGCCATTCTTTATCCTAAACTTAAACCTAACCGTATACTTATTGCTAGGTCTAAGCTGAACAGTAACCCTAGCCCTAATCCTAGCCCTAATTTAAACCTATCCCAAACCCTAACTCTAATTTTAGTCCTATCACTAACTCTAACTCTCACACTAGTCCTATACATAGTTCTAACCCTAACCCTTAACATAACTCTAACCCTGGCCCTTACCCTTTCCCTATCCTTAATTGTAGCCTAATCCTATATAAACCTAACTATAAATGTAACCCTAACACTAAGTCTAAGCCTAACACTAATACTAGCCGCAACCCTAATTCTAATTGTAAAACTTGCCCTAACCATAACCGTAGGACTAAAACAAAACTGAGCAATAAAACTAATCCTAAACCTTATTTTAAAACAAACCGTAAACCACTACAAGAACTAATCCTAGCACTAATTGTGTCCTAACACTAACCTTAAAACAAACCCTTACCCTGACTCATATCCTAACACTCACCCTAGCTCTAAACATGTCACTAACCTTAAACTGAACCCTAACAGTAAACCTAGTCCTAATTTCAGTCCTAACTCAAACCCTAAAACTCAACCTGACCCTGACTCCTATCCTAAAAATAACTCCAGCTCTACATATCACCCTAACCTTAAATCTAACACTAACATTAGAATTGCCCCCAACCCTAACCCTAAAGCTAACTCTAATTTTAACCCTGGCTCTTACATTACCTGTTGCCCTAACTCTAGTCCTAACACTAACACAAAAACTAGCCCTAATCCGAAACCTACACCCAGCTTTAATCATAAACCTTACCCAAAAACTATCCCTAACTATAACCCTAGATCTGATATCAGCCCTAGCCCTAATTCTTTCCAAAACCCTAACACAAATGCTAGCCCTCATGCTGGCCTTAAACCTAGCATTTATATTTTTCCTAACCCTAACTCTAGCCCTATCCCTAATTTTATCCCTTGCCCTAGTTCTGAACCTTGCTATAACCCCATCACTTCCCCCAAATCTAATCTTAAATCTAAATCTAGATTAACCATTACACTAATCCTAGACCGGATCCTAGCCCTAACCCTACCACTATCACTAAGACTAACTATAACTCTCAAGCTAGGCCTATTCCTAGATCTAACCCTACTTCTTACCATAACTCTAACACTTGCCATAACCTTAGCCCTAACACCACCCCTAGCCCTTACCCTAGAATGAAGCATAACTCTAAGTCCAACCCTAACACTAAGCCTAAACCTCACACTAACACTAGCCCTAAGACTAACACTAATTCTAAAACTAGCAGGAATCTAGTTCAAACACTAAAACAAAACTGAGCCATAGCCCTAACCCTAAATTTTAACCTAAACCAAAACCTAACCCTGCACATAGCCCTAACCTTAGCCCTAATTACATTCCTAACCTAACCCTAAATCTAACCTTGAGCCTGACTCTGACTCTACACTAGCCCTAGCTCTAACATCACTCTAAAAGTATACCTAATCCTAAAACTAGAACTAGCCCTAACCATAACCCTAAATGTAGCCCTAATCATAACTGTAGTTCTTACATTAGCCATAGCCCTAATCCTAGCCCTAACCTAACCCAAAGCCTAGCCCTAAACTTAGCCCTACACCTCATTTTAACCCTAACTCTAACCATAGCCTTAACCATTACCCTAAACCTAACACTAACCCTAAAACTCTCCCTAACCCTAAACCTAATCCTAGATTTAATCCTAACAATGATCCTAGCCCTAACTCTAGCTCTAACCCTATCTATTACCCTAAACATAACCCTAACCCTAATGCTAACCCTAGCCCTAAACTTCACCCTAATTCTAAACCTAGACCTGACACTAAGCCTAACCGTCGCCCTAGCCCTGAACATAGCTCAAACACTAACACTTACCCTAAACCTAACCTTAACACTAACCCTAGGCCTAAACCTAACCCTAACCCTAGCCCTAATCCTAACCATAACACTAGCCCTAAACCTATCCATTACCCTAAACATAAGTGTAAACCAAACATAGCTCTAAACATAGCTCTAACTCTACCCATTACACTAACCCTAACCATAAAGGTCATGATAACACTAGCCCTAACCCTAAACCTACTCTAACCCTAACTGTAAACTTAACCGTAGTCCTAACCCTAAACATATTTTAACCCTAAGTGTAAACTTAACACTAGACATAACCGTAAACCTAACCCTTGCTGTAGTCCTAATCCTAGCTCAAACCCTAACAGTTTTACTAAACCCAACACTAACTCTAGTCATAAACCTAAATCTAACCCTATCCATTTAGGCCTAATCCGAAACCTATCTCTAACACTAACTTTATCCATTACCCTAACCTAACCTGAACATTAAACATAACCTTATCAATTACTCTAACCCTAATGCTAATTCGAGCCCTAAAACTACACCAAAACCTAACCCAAACTCTGAAAAAGACACTGACTCTAATAACACACCTAGCTCTAAACCTGACCGTTACACTAAACCTCACCCTTGAAGTAGACCTAGCCATAAACTAACCCTAAGAGTATCCTTAACAGTAACCCTAGACCTAACATTAGCACTCTACCTAATTCTTGCCCTAAACCTAACACAAAACCTAGCCCTCATTCTATCCCTAAACCTAGCCTTAATCCTAACCTAAATCCTAACCCTACCCCAATCCCTAATTTCAACTCTCACCCTAGTTCTGAACCTAGATATATACACCTCCCTTACCCTAACCCTAACCCTAACCCTAACACTGTCACTAACACTAACCCTAGTCCTAACCCTAGGCCTAATCCTAACACTAACCATAGCTCTAATTCTAGCCCTAATTTATTGCTAACTGTAACCCTAACTCTAACCCTAGCCCTAAGACTAAAACTAACTCTAGCCCTAGACCTATTGCTATTACCAACCTTATCTATTGCCTAACCCTAACACTAGCCGTAACCTTAGTCCTAACCCTAGACCTAGCCCTAAACCTAGAACTAACCATAATTCTAAATCTAACCCTAACTCTAAACCTAAACCTCACCCTAACAGTAGCCCTAACCCTAATTTTAATTTGAAAAATACTCTTAACCCTAGCCATAGCCCACACACACACACAAACTGAGCTATAGCCCTGATTCTAATCCTTAACTTAAACCAAATCCTAACGCTACATCTAGTCCTAAACCTATCCCTACGACTAATACTGACCCTGACTCTGACCCTAAAACTAACCCTAGCTCTAAATATCACCCTAACCCTAAACCTAACCCAAACACTAGACCTACCCTAATCCTAACCCTAAATTATCCCTATCCATAAAGCTACTTCTTACATTAGCCATAGCCCTAACCCTAACACAAAACCTAGCTCTAATCTGAGCCCAAAACCTAGCTTTAACTACAATCCTAACCCTGAGCATAACCCTAAATCTAACCCAAATTCTAGCTCTAAACCTATTCCTTAAACTAAGCCAAACACTCACCCTAGTTCTATCCCTAATCTCTAGCTTACCCCAAACCCTAACTACAATACTAGTCCTAAACCAAGCCTTTATTCTATCTCTAACCTAACCTGAAGCCTAAGCCTAACCTTGACCCTTATTCTGACCCTAACACTAAACCTAGGTCTAAGCCTGACCTTAACAGTAAACTTAACCCTAACACTAGCCCTACTAGTAAATCTATACGAAACCTAACCATAACAATAGCACTAGACCTAAACTTAATTCTAAATATAGCCATAATTCTAGCCCTAGTCCTAAACAAAAACCTATCCCTATCCCTAAAATAACCGTTAACCTAACACAAAGATTAACCATACCCCTAGACCTAAACCTAGTTCTAATTCTGGCCCTAACCAAAAACCCAATGCTAACTCGAACAGTGACGCTTACCCTAACAGAAACCCTAGGTCTAAACCTTATCCTAACCAAAACTTAAACCTCACACTAGACATATCTAAAACCCTAACCCATAAAACTAGTCATAACCATAATTATAGCTGTTACATTACGCATAGCCCTAACACTAGCCATAAAACTCACACAAAACCTAGTCCTAATACATGCCCTAAACCTAGACCTAAGCATAACCCTAACACTAACCCTAGCCCAAAACCTAAACCTAATGCTTTCCCTAGCCCTAATCCTAGCTCAAAGTCTAACACTTACCCTAAACATAACCCTGCTCTTACTGTAACCCTAACCCTAACCCTATCCCTAAACCTAACTGTAACCATAGCCCAAATCCTAGCTCTAAATTTATCCATTACCTTAAACATAACCCTAAACCTAATGCTAACCCTAGACCTAACCCTAACCCTAACCATAGCCGTAACTCTAAATCTAAACATCACCCTAGCCCTAACCCTAGCTCAAACCCTAACACTTAGCCTAAACCTAACCCTAACACTAACCCTAGGAGCACCCAAAACCCTACACCTAATCCTAACCTTAACCTAAGTCCTAACACTAGCACTAAACCTATCCATTACTCTAAACATAAGCCTAAACCAAATGCTAACCCTAGGCCTAACCCTAACTTTATCACTAACACTAACCTTATACATTATTCTAAACCTAACCTGAAATATAAACCTATCTCTATTCATTACTCTAACCCTAACCCTAACCCTAATGCTAATTTGAGCCCTAAACTTAAACCTTAATCCAAACTGAACTCTAACCCAGACTCTGACCCTAATAATAATTTTGCTCTAAACCTGACCTACCCTAAAACTAACCCTTACACTAGACCTAGTCATAAACCCATCCCTAACAATATCCCTAACCATAACCCTAGACCTGACATCAGTCCTAGCCCTAATCCTAACCCAAACACTAACACAAACCCTAGCCCTCATCCTAGCCCTAAACCTATACTCAATCCTAACCTGAACCTTCACCCTAGCCCTATCCTTAATTTTAACCCTCCCCCTTGCCCTGAACCTAGGAATATAACCCCATTCCTTCCCCTAAAACAAACCCTAACTCTAGCCCTAACCATAGGCCTTATCCTAACATTAATTGTAGCAGTAACCCTAGCCCTATTTGAACCCTAACCGTAACTCTACCCCTAAACCTAGCCCTAAAACTAACTCTATCTCACAACCTAGCCCTATTTCTATTTATAACCCTATACATTACCGTAACCCTCATAATAGCCCTAACCTTAGCCCTAACCCTAGCCATAGCCCTAACCCTAGATCTTACCATAACTCTAAATCTAAACCTAATCTTAAGCCTAAACCTAACACTAGACCTACCCCTACCCCTAACCCTAACCCTAACATTAACCCTAATTGTAACCCTAGCTCTTACATTAGCTAGTGCTCAAAACAAGCTCTCACCATAAAACAAAAACTAGCCCTAATCCGAGCTCTAAACCTATATTTAACCCTAAACCTAACTCTAACTCTAGCCCTAACCCTAGCTCTAAGCCTATCCCTTAACCTAAAAAAAAAAAAAAAAAAAAAAACCTAAATCTAATGGTAACTCTAGAACTAACTCTAATTCTAAGGCTAACCAAAACCCTAACCCTATTAATAGTCCTAACTCTAGACCTCATTCTAGCTCTAACATTATCCCAAACCCTAACGGAAACCCTGACACTTATTCTGACCCTAACACTAACCCTAGGTCTATAACTGACCCTAACCCTAGACCAAAACCTAACACCAGCCCTAGACCTAAACCAAATCCTAAATCTAGGCTTAACTGTAGCCCTAGGCCTAACAATAATCCTTAACCTAACTCAAACCCTACCCCTACCTTTAGACCTAAACCTAGTCCTAATTGTAGCTGTAACCCTAACTCTAACTCTAACCCAAACACTGACCCTACCTTTAGTGTAAACCTATATCTAAATCTGACCCTACCCAAAAATTTAAGATAACACTAGACCTAGCCATAACCCTAACCCTACAACTAGCCCTCAACATAACCCTAGCTCTTACATTACCCTTAGCCCTAACCCTAGGCCTAAACTTAACAAAAAAACCTATAGCTAATCCTAGGCCTAAACCAAGCCTTAAGCATAACCCTAACCCTAACCATAGCCCTAACCCTAGCCTTAATCCTAACCCTAGCTCAAAGCCTAAACATTACACTAATATAAACCTACACCTATCCCTCAATCTAACCCTAACCCTAGCCCTAATCATAACTTTAACCCTAGCCCTAAACCTAGCTCTAAACTTACCCATTACTCTAAAACTAAACCTATCCTTATTGATAATAATATGCTTAACCCTAAGCCTAAACCTAACTGGAAAACTAACCCTAGACCTAAACTTAAACCTCACACTTTCCATAGACCTAACCCTATCTCAAACTCTAACCCTTACTGTAAACCTAAACATAACCATAGCCCTAACTCTAAGCATAAACCTCAATCTAACGTTAAACATAGCCCTAAATCTACATCTAATCA